>NW_026725383.1:0-72419 GCF_029784015.1 Lycium ferocissimum
GAACAAAAGTATATAATAAGCAAGCATGACATCCGCCTGAAAGGCACTCACAGGTACAGATTATCCCCTTTATCTCGTTATATGATCCTTGGTCCCACATGTTGTTATTGCTCATATGTTACCTGCTTTCATTGTATTATTTCCATGGCTTACATACTCGGTACACTGTTCGTACTGACCCCTTTTCTTCGGGGGCTGCGTCTCATGCCACGCAGGTCGACAGGTTGACGGGATTGACCCCTAGGAGCTTTTCAGCTGTATCTCGAGAGGCGCTCCAGTTGTTTCGGAGCTTCTATTTTGGGTACTACTTTTATGTATATATTTGGACACAGCAAAGTCAGTTACTTGTAATTATATGTATCGTGTTTAGAGGCTCGTAGACAGATATGTACAGGTAGATGTTTCACAGCCTAGTTGTCTTTGTCACCATATGATATGTCAGTACAGTTGATATTGCTACTCGTCTACATGTATGCTATTATCGACGATGTTGTTAAGGAAAAAAAAATGTCAGTGTTCATACGGCCCACTTAGTAATAAGAACAAGACATATGATAGGGGGTGCTCGGTACAAGTGTCGGGTGCTCGTCGCGGCCCCTAGTTGGGTCGTGACAAGACCCGTTGGAGATTGGGCCAAAAATGGGCTTAATAAGTGTAACCCAACGGGTTGACATCCAATGCAGCCCAACAGGTTAATCAGTGTAACCCTCAGCTACTTTAACTCTCTCCACCTCTTCCAACTAGGTTAAATCACTTTTTTTTTCTCAATTTCAACGGATTCCCCTGTTTTCAATTCTCTCTCTGCTTGGAACATGTTGCTTCTTATAGGTATAGCAATTAATCATAACAATATAGTTGCTTCTTATACTTAATAATCAAGTATATGAATGAATTTTTCTGATATGGGTTTTAGTTTCTTGCTAAAATAATATGAAAATTTAAACTTTATATCTTATTTTTCTGCTTTTTTGATTTTCATTTCGTATATACTTTGAGTTTTTCTTTTTTTTTTTTCTTTGCTTCCAGTATGTTCTTCATAGCAGTGAGTCAGTGACCCTCTCCTTTTCCTTTTTTTCATGAATATATATATTTTTAGTTTTTGATTTCTGGTTCTGATTAAGAATTGCTTTTCCTCTTTTTATTCTCTTGGAATTGTCCTTTGCTCATAATTTTTTTGCTTGTCTTGTATATCAGCAATCCTCGAAATTGATGGAACATATAGATGAAATCGAAGAGTCAATTGAAGTCAGCTCTACAAGTGTATGTAGGAAGACTTCTAAGGTATGGGATCACTTTTGGAAGTTACCACTTGACACTAATCCGAATAGTAGGTTGAGGGCAAAATGTAAAGAATGTGGTCAGGTATATTTGGCAGATTCTACGGCTAGAACTTCAAACTTAAAGCGTCATCGAGCTAAACGCCATAGCCATGTGTCAGAATCGGGTCGTTATCCAGTTGTGAATAATGAAATGTTCCGTGAATTGATGGCCAAAGCTATAGTAAGGCATAATTTACCTTTTGCATTTGTGGATTATGAAGGGATAAGAGAGATACTTAGTTTCTTGAATCCTATAGTTTCTTGAACCCTACTGTCAAGACTATTTCAAGAAATACTTCAAAGGTTGATGTTTTAAAATTATATCAGAAGCAAAAAGAAATAGTTCATAATGAAATTGCAAAAATTCCTAGTAGAGTGTGCTTGACTACTGATTTGTGGACATCAATTACCTTAAATGGTTACTTTTGTTTGACGGCTCATTATGTTGACTTGAATTGGATTTTACAGAAGAGGATTCTGATATTCCGTCATGTGCCTCCTCCGCATACTGGTCAAGTTTTGGGGCCAATATTGATTAACTTTTTGAAGGAATGGGGAATCGAGAAGAAAATATTTTTGATAACCTTAGATAATGCAAGTTACAATGAGAAAATTGTGGATAGTTTGAAAGAGAACTCAAACTTGATGGATTCTTTGGTATGTGACGGGGACTTTCTCCATATTCGTTGTGCAAATCATATCTTAAATCTGATTGTGAAAGCAGGTCTAAAGTAAATAGAGGCTCCCATCTTTAACATAAGAGAAAGTATTAAATATGTGAAAGGTTCCGAGTCGAGGATAATAAAGTTTGTGGATTGTATCAAGAATCTTGGATTGAAGTTGACCGGGAAAGTGCGTCAAGATGTGCCTACGAGATGGAACTACACGTTTCTTATGATTGAGAGTGCAATTCCTTATCGTCGGGCCTTTTTTGACTTTAAATTACTTGATGTGAATTTTAAATGCTGTCCTTCAGAAATGGATTGGTATAAGGCAGAAACAATTGCCAAATTCCTAAAACCTTTTGATGAAATCACTACTTTGTTCTCGGGAAGCCAATATCCAACGGCCAATTTATTTTTTCAGAAAGTGTGGGAAATTCATTTGTTGATACTAGAAGAGAAAATTAGTCAACACTCTGATATCAGGGAAATGGCGGAGGAAATGGAAAAAAAAATTTCAAAGTATTGGGAAGAGTATACTCCAGTTTTATCTTTGGCAGTCGTTCTTGATCCTCGATACAAGTTAAAGTTTGTGAAATTCTGCTTTTCAAAGCTTGATTTTTTGACTTGTAACGCAAAAGTGAAGGTTGTTGTCACGCCCCGAACCATGGCCTGGACGTAACAAAGCCCTCGGTGCCTTACTGCATGTGACCGAGCGAACCACATGGCTTCTTTGAATCATCATGAGGCATAACATGAGCGGACTATAACGTGAATGCATGATGAGCCTTTATAAAATGCAATAAGTCATAATACTTAATCAAAATACTTGTTTAAACATGAGTGCGGAAATAACATTAATGAGCCAAAATGGCTATACGACTCCGAATGTCTGACATACCATAAATGACTTGTCTAGTCTATGAAACCTCTAACATAAGTCTGAACATGGAAAACATACTCGCTGGGACAAGGCCCCCAGCATACCTTAGATGCATAGTTAATCATAAAACAAAGAGTTGACCAAACCCCGAATGAGATGGGGCGCACCAATAAGCTGATACGAATGCTGTCCTACTGAGCAGATGCGTCGTCCTGTAAATCGACTGCATCGTGAAATGGAGCCCCGAGCAATACAAAGGGGACGTCGGCACATTAAATGTCTTGGTATGTAAAAACGGCGAATGAAATAACATGGGACATGGGATAACATGATAAGAAGCTAAAGCGAAAACTGGATATGAACATGAGCATGAGTACATATATATATATATATATATATATATATATATATATATATATATATATATATATATATATATATATATATAACATAAAAACATGATAAGTAGGGAGAGCATTTCAAACCGACAACATGATATCACCACGTGGATACGTGAGTACGGTACCTCGGGACCGGCGGAGCCCCCATACCTTACTCGGGGTATAAGGTGGTAACATGCCGATGGATCCATTCGGTGTAAAATTAAGGAATCGTCCTAGCGGGGGCGGAGCGATCCTTGTCCTACGGTGGCTACGCATAGTTTCGGGCTATACGAGCCTTCTCGGTAATTCGTGCAACTCCCAAAAATATGGACATGATATAATTGGTGAGAAGCCCATGATTTTCGTGAATTAACTTGTACTTGTCTTGTAATCATGATTTCACGAAATAACTTGTAAGCATGGTTTCATGAAATAAATTGTAAACATGGTTTCATGAAACAACTTGTATTTAGCATGTATGTATCTTGAGTCATGGCGTGAAGATAGTTATATAATACAATTGCATGAAAACTTGTAGACATGTAGGATATTCATGAAATAAGCATTTTTATTAAAAACATGCATGCAAGAACCCATGGAATACAAGATATGGGTTTTCATGGATTACGGACGGATTCTCAATAATCATAAAGAAATATTAAGAACTCAATGATGGAATTATAACAATTCATACATAATATAATCATGGACATAGACCTAGGGTTATCATGAGCATGGTATAGAAACCCTAGTTTTAGTAGAGAATCATAATTTATGGATTATGAGGCGTGGGGAAGAACAATGATGTTCCCACACATAGATAGTAACTCTACATACCTGTAAACGCTCCAATCTAACGAACTAAAATTGCTTCTCTGATGAAGAACACCAAAACTCTAGCTTTGAATCGCTTGAGATGGATATACCTTGGAAATCCTATGTTTTGGTTGAAGAATCATGTTACAATTCATGAATTACTGTTATAATTACTTAGGAATCGTTAGAGCGGTCTTACCTTGACGTGGGAAGATGAGGAGAAAAGAAAAGTAATTGCTTAGGGCTTTAGAACGAAGTTGGAATGTCTAATAACTAAAATTTCGAGTTATGTGTTGAATTTATGGCATGGGTCATTTTGGACCCCCTGGCTCACCGAGCGCGGTCTATGGCTTTCCCCTGCCTCGTTTTGGGCCTCGCTCGGCGAGCTCCCTTGTCCATTTTACACTTAGACAAATTTTTTTGACTTTGTCCCACTTTTGGATCCCTACCTCGCTGAGCGCGGTCCAAGGCAAGCCCTTTCCTCACTTTGGGCCTCGCTCGGCGAGCTCCCCTGTCAATTTTACACCAAGTCGATAGCATTTAGTAAAATGGGCATAACTCCTAGCACAGAGCTCCGTTCGGGCTTTATAATATACCGTTGGAAAGCTATTTCAAAGGGCTACAACTTTCATGTTTTACATTTTCTCAAATTATCAACGTATCTTCCGTAAATTGGGCTGGAAGGCAGACGTATCGAAAACTTAGTCGATTCTACCGAATCTGAAGAACCTCTCTATTAGCCATTTTGAGAAGATCATATCTCCTTGGTCCAAACTCCAATTGACCTGGTCCTTATATGCCTGGAAAGGTATTTCTATGCACTATAACTTTCATTAAGGAACCTTTTACAAATTCTCAATGAATCAAGGGGTTATGGGTGCCCGAATTAGGCTTGTCAACCACTTTCGTAATGCGTATAAACTTTCAAATTTCCTCCGGAACTCTTACGATATGAGTCTAACCTTTATTTTAAGATATGGGGTGTTACAGTTGTTGATTTTGCATCGATTATTTAAGGAGTATGTGAAATCTCCAGCAGCTAATAGCGCATTGGTGGAAAGTATTGTTGATGGATGTGATAGTGAAGTAAGAGATGTAATGGATGAGTATGACTTGTTTGAGAGTCAGTCAGAATCTAATTCGGAAAAAACACAATTAGATTTATATTTGGAAGAGCCTGTACTTGTCCGAAGGGGAAATGAAAATCTAGATGTACTTAAATTTTGGAAAGATAACATGATTAGATACCCTGAGCTATCAATGATGGCACGAGATGTTTTAAGTATACCTATTAGTACTGTTGCGTCTAAATCAACGTTCAGTATTGGAGGACGAGTAATTGGGAAATATGAAAGTTCAATCTTACCAGAAATTGCAGAAGCTAAGTTGTGTGCTCAAGATTGGCTCTACGGAAATGGAGGTAAAATTTATTCTTATTGATCTGTATTATGTCAATTTTTTGTTCTTACTCTTTCTCTATAGTTATCAATTCTTTTTTTTAATCTATTTTTAGTGGCTGATGATTCTGACGAAGATGATATTGAAATTGATGTGGAGAAGATTGTCGCTAGGTGCTGATAACTACTATGGCATAGGTAAACCAAAATAGAGACATTGTTGCTTGCCATCTTCTTGTGTATTGTTCTACACTATTTTCTGGATTATCCACAGAAAGAGTGGATTGTTTGTCGATTTGCAAATCTAGAACAACTGAGAAAAACTGATATCAGTGTGGCCAACTTATTAACAGAAAAACTGCAGTTTTACTAAGTCTATCTATCTCCTTAGTTTCCATTAATATTGCATTTATTTTTTAGGGAGTAGATTGTATTGTATATGTGACAATTATATTTTAGGGAGTAGATTGTATTGTATATGTGACAATTATATTTTAGGGAGTAGATTGTATTGTATATGTGACAATTTTAGGAAGAGTTTGCCCCTTAATGAACTTAGACTTGTCAACAACTGGAGATGACTTTAGCGCAGATGCTGAGGCCATTTTCTTGGTTTTACTTTTTCCTCAAAAGTTGGAGTAGTGTTACTTACTACAAGTAACTTATCTCAGCGTTCTCTTCAAGTCTCTCTTCTTGCCACACAAAATTGTCAAGCAGTGCCAAATTTATTTATAAGTGTGCTAAGACTGCAAGTGTGTTTCACCAAATTAAGGATATCTCATTTGAGGTTGTCGTGCTTTGAACAATGTCCACTTGCTTATTTCCTTTTTGGTGCAATTCAACTGGTTATGATATATGCATTATTTCCACCTCGTAAAGGATTTCCCATTATGCTATCATGGAATTTTCAAGTTATTAAACCTGAATTTTTCAGCATCTGTGCTAAATTGCATTAAGGAAAATTTGTCCTTGGAGCACAAGATTCCGATTGTCTCAATAACTGATTTAGTTAGGTGAATCATTAACGTATGTTCATTCCATTTCAGTAGCCCATTTCTTTCTTTATTCCCTTATTTCTGCATACTAGTGTTGAGAAGTTAGACTGCAGTTTCAGATGCCATATTTTCCTATTGCAGCCTTCAATTTGTACTCAGGCAAACACGGCCAACTTTCTTATTTGTTTGTCATATTTTACTGCTTGCAGATATAGGAGAACGAGGGAAAAGCTTGTTGAAAGAACTGCAGTATCACGTTTACCAACTAAATGGGGATTATTCCAGGCTTACTGCTACCGTTCAAAGCTTGATGGCACAGTTTGTGAATTGTTTGTCGATTTGCAAATGTAGAAGAACTGAGAAAGTGTTGCAGGAGACATGGAAAGAGGCACTTGAACTAAAGAAAATTTCAAGACATTGAAGAAATAGCAGTTATGTAATTCTATTTTAAGTTTTGGAGGAAAAACCTTTGATTTTTAATGTACTGAAAATGTATGAAATGAGTTGAATTTTGTTGAGGTATTCCGTGAGTTATGTTGACAACCAACCTTAACTTGCAAAGGTTCTTCTGATAAACATATGATGAATTACGTACTAGATCTTAAACCGATCACGACATCACGTACGCATATAATTTGATATACTGTTGTGTTGATAGGGTATGAATTCAAAGTTGAAGAGAAAGAAACAAAGGAGGAAAAAAGGGTCAAGTTGGGCGGGTTAGGTTATGACCCTTTATTTGATCCATTTTGACCCAACTCATTTTGATTCACACAAATTTTGGGCGGGTTGGGTCTTGACCCGTATGTTGCTTTGACCCGTTTTGACCCGCCCAAATTTGACCCAACCCGCCCAATTGCCACCCCTACTTTTTTACTACCCGATTCATTTCAATTTATGTGATCTTAATTATTATTTTTTTGAGTTTGTGAAAAAGAAATGACATTGTTTAATATTATGGAAAACTCTACGTACATTGTTAAAAAATATTACTCTCTCCATCTCAAAAAGATTGTCTTAATTTGACAGCACAAAATTTAAGAAATAAAGAAAGACTTTTGAAATGTGGTCCAAAATAAGCCTTAGATATTTGTGTGGATGTAAATCATCTCAAAAAGTTAAATTATTTCTAAATATAATAACGTGTCAATCTTTTTTGAGATAAACTGATAAAGAAAGTAAAATAATTTTTTTGGAACGGAGGGAGTAACAAAAAAAGATTGTCATCAAAATTTCGGGTCAACCTCATGCAATGATTGTCTTTGACGGCCGCCAAAATATCCTTAATTAAGTGGATCTAACTCCACTGGAATCATCCAGAATACGACCACTATACTAGCTTAGACAACGTAAGAGCCCCAATATCATCTAGCGCTAGCTAGTGGCTTCCCTTCTCCATGTCCACAACTCAATTTCTCCAGAAACTTCCCTGATCATCACTGTCAACCGTTGGATCAAATAATATTGGATGCCACACAAAATCCAAAATTTATCTGTCGATTGCCTTCCTACTTTCACTCTCCTCCATCTACTATTTTTAGCTAACAGGGCCCTATATATACAGCAGCATTGACCCCAAACATTTTTCCTCAGACCAGACCGACCCAAAGAACTTAACTCTGCGAAAGCAAAAAAGCTCAAAGGCCTCTCTGCTCTCTCATCTTCTTCCACACAAATCCTTCCTTATTAACCCTACATTTATCTTTCGTAATTTCCTTGCATATATAATCAAAACAAAAAAACTATAATTTCTTGTCCAAATTAATTATGGCTCCGGAAATTGTGTCAGTGAGCGGACAAATGGTAAAACCAACGATTCTAACCAATAATAATAATGCATCAAATACTAAAGCATATGTTACGTTCTTAGCTGGAAATGGGGACTACGTGAAGGGAGTCGTTGGTTTGGCTAAGGGTTTGAGGAAGGTACAAGCGGCGTATCCGCTCGTGGTGGCGGTGCTTCCCGATGTGCCGGAGGAGCACCGCCGTATATTGGAGGCTCAAGGTTGCATTGTTAGGGAGATTGAGCCTGTTTATCCACCGGAGAATCAAACTCAATTCGCCATGGCTTATTACGTCATTAATTATTCCAAGCTTCGTATATGGGAGGTACGTCGAATTTAAATTTAATAAGTTAGCCATAATCACCCATTAGAAATTGTTAATTAAATTTGAATTTTCTTTAAGAAGAAATTAGTATTTTTTTCATATATATATATATCTCTAACTTAGTCAACAAATGTTGAATTAATTGAACATGCATGTTATCTATACTTATCTTAGCTAGGATCATCTTTGACCACGTGTTAGATTACTCCTTCGACTATATAATCTATTAGAATGTGTGATACTGGGAAATTGATTAAAAAAAAAAAAAAAAAAAATTAGAATGTGTGATCATCTCATCTAAAAGCTTAAATTATAAATTAGAGACGCCTTCTTAAGCAAGAATATTCTTTATAAGGAGATGAGCACGTGAAGTATTCTTTTTGATATATTACGTGGTGGTTAGCTTCGAATTCAGGATGTTTTGTTTGATACCATATTAGAATTTGTGTGGTCGTGTCATCTAGTAAAAGATCAAGTTGTCAAACTTTTTATTATTATTTATAACTTAATTATGTCGTCGACATTGATGGGTAAATGGTTTCTTAGATGTCAACAGAAAACAGATGAGAATTTGGTCTATTATTATTTGATCTGTGATGTTGATTAATTAAGGATGTTTTATTTTGGTGTTGGTGCAGTTTGTGGAGTACGAGAAGATGATATACCTAGACGGTGAAATACAGGTGTACGACAACATTGATCATCTATTTGATTTGCCTGATGGCCACTTTTATGCGGTGATGGACTGCTTCTGTGAGAAAACATGGAGTCACACACCTCAATATAAAATAGGCTACTGCCAGCAATGCCCAGACAAAGTTAAGTGGCCCAATGACAATGAGGAATTGGGTCAACCACCTTCCCTTTATTTTAACGCTGGCATGTTCGTGTTCGAGCCCGACCTTGACACTTACAAAGACCTCTTGAAGACCCTTAAGATAACTCCTCCTACTCCCTTTGCTGAACAGGTATATATATATACTTTTTCACTCCTTACTATCTTCGGGGAATTAGTTGAGGTGCATGTGATTAATTAACTTGGATGCCTTGATTATTCAAAGAAAATGTCATTGAATTCGTTAATGATCAATTCATATATATACGCTTATACATTTTATTTACTGGACATGATGAAATATTGCAGGACTTCCTGAACATGTATTTCAAGAATATTTACAAGCCAATACCTCTAACTTACAACCTTGTCTTAGCAATGTTATGGCGTCATCCAGAGAACGTTAAATTGGACGAAGTAAAAGTTGTACATTATTGTGCAGCGGTACGTTGTATCCTACTTTACGTGCAATATCTACATGCAGTCACTAATATCCCGTGTTACATTTAATTAAATTGTTAAAGTTTGATGAAAGAAAATAAGCACTTATTTCTTCTGTCACATGTGTGACACGCTTACTCTTTTAGTTTATTTAAAAAAAAAAAAAATCTATTTTAGAAGTAATATAATTTAAAACTTTTCATTTTAACTTAATGACATGATGTTATGGTCGAAAATGTCTTTGACATAATTTAGACCTCATATTTCAAAATTCAGTCTCTTTTTCTTCTTGAGCTATGTGCATGTGTTAGCCAAACACTTTCACATAAAATGAGTGGGACGGAGTAGCTGATTTTGAATTTGTTATGATGATGGTGTAGGGATCAAAGCCATGGAGGTACACAGGGAAGGAAGAGAACATGGAAAGGGAAGACATAAAAATGCTGGTGCAGAAATGGTGGGACATTTACAATGATGGGTCCTTGGACTACAAGAAGCCGGTCAACCAAGGAGCGGATAATTCAGAACCCATAAATTTGCAGCCATTGATTGCAGCAGCTATGTCTGAAGCTGGTGCAGCGCACTATCTCACTGCGCCCTCCGCTGCTTAGGCACGGAGAATATATAGACCGGGATTTAACAAGGTTAAAGTTCCCCGATTTTTTCTCTTGAGAGGTAAAACTTAGGGTTGATTGCAGAGAGCATGCAGTTATCTTCCGATATATATTCTGTAATTTGAGTGACATACCTGAACCGCAGTAATGTATTAGATATATGTTCTCTTGAATGAAGAATATTTATGGATAGGAATGGGAAACGTGGATCTTGATTTTATATCGTTTTTGTTTTTTGAGTTCAATTTTGTTTCCGAAGAATTCTTTTTACTATCCCTCCATCCCATAATAAGTATCACTTTAGCAAAAAATACCCATATTAAGAAATCAATAATCCAATGTGAAGTTTATCAAATTATTCCTATATAATAAAAACAAATTACTTTTACTTATTGATTAGAGCATGCGCAAGAAGTAACCCTTTTAACATTGAAAATCTAACAATACCAAATTACTATGTGACTTTTTCAATCATCATTTAGATATTACTTTATTGTGGAAAAAAATTAGTCAATATATGTCTTAGTTTCCTAAAATGACACTTATTATGGAACAATTTTTTTTTTGACCAAGGTGATACTTATTATGGGACGGAGGGGGTAGCATACAAAGTCGTAAAAAATAGTTTTATGTTGAAAGAGAAGTGAACAGATTTACTAGAATAAGAACAAGAAAGAATCACTGTATGAGTATACTGATCTATCGGGAAAGACTAGATTGCACAACGCTTCACTCAGTGATCAACGAACATATGACATTAAAATTAAGGTGTAGCACTCTGTAAAGTACGAGGGACTAAGCTACAACTTTCCTAGAAAATTATAAGATTTCCAACTTATAACTCAACTGAAACCACAGGTACACGGTAAGACCAACTTCTTTTATTTTTCGATCTTGACAACACGTTCCAAATAAAAAATGGACCTTGTTCCATAACTCGAAACATAACATGGCCATGATACATAACTAAATATTATTAAACATTTTAACGTCAAGCTAGAGGCAGCTCAAGGAGTTGATAATGAAGAGGCAATATCAGCATGCCCTCCCACCATCCTCTCTGCCTTTTCTCCCCGTTCTCCTGTTACAGTGTACCATATATGGAATCATTACAAGGGACAAGTTTTGACTTCTATGAAGGAGATGAAATTCAGACAAATCAACCTATATATATCATTTATAAATTCAAAAGGACTACCGTCAGAAAGACTTTCTGCTTACCAGTGCGAACTCTTATCACATCACATATAGGAATCACTGCAAAAGAAAAAAGAAACAGAATCAATAACTCACCACATTTTGTAACATCTCCAACAAGCAAAGGTTCCCGAAAATCCAATTGGATGATGAAAAACTAACAATAATATCCCAATTGATGCCAAACTTTAATAGCCAATTTGAAATTCATGGTCTCTTTGACTCGTTTAAGATTTTCTTTGCAAGGACAAGCATGTCATGTTTAAACATTAGAAAGATAAAAAATTATGGAATATAGTTACTAAAGTTAGATTGTGTGCAGAAATGCTATTCCAATCCCCGGAATGCTGCTTTACCATGAAAAATTAAGAACTGCAGAGGAAAATATCGGAAGACTCTTCAAGCTCCACTTTCCTAATCAACTAGGCTTCGCCTAGTGGGCCACTTTTGACTTATTTCTATCTCGACTAATAGCACATCACTCTAATCCATATCACTTCCCCAGGGTGCAAAATTATGAAGATGTTCTTAAAGTTAGCTATGTTAATATAAGATAGTTAATGTCTTTAAATCTTTAGTTTTCTTTAGTTATGTCCAGAGACGGATCTAGAATTTGAAGGTGTCGGGGTGCCATACTTTTCTTCAATGTACATCTGGCTAGGAACGTGTTGGGTAGGGTTCATCTTTTTTTTAGTTTATTCGGATCAACTTAATAGGCCTTTTTATTATTTGCAAATATAAAATTACATCTCAAAAATCAAGAAACGAACATAATTAACATCTTAAACAAGGAATCACACCCATTAATAACAAGATAAAATCAACATTTTCACCAAGGGACTTGCATCTTTTATGTATATTAAAAAATAAACTTGCACAAGTAAAATAACATCTTCAATAAGGGAATTACACCAATCAAAATAAGAAAAATAATAGAAAAACTCTTCAATAGGTAATTACACCCCATAAGTAAATGTAGAATTAGATAAACTACAAGTTTTCAAAAATAAATCATAAATTTCATGTTTTTTTCTAAGCAATGCTTGTGAAATTTCCATCACAATTTAAGTAGTAAAGTGATTTAAATTGAATTTAACAATTATAGAATAGCACAATTTTTTACAATACACTTCCTCCGTCCATTTTTATTTGTCCACTATACTAAAAATATATGTCTACTTTTACTTGTATAGTTTGAAACATCAAGACATAATTTACCATTTTATAGCTATTTTACCCTTATTATTAAGTACTCCAATTCATTTCTCATTTTATTTATTGCTTATTAAGAGTGTCCCAAGTCAAATATAGATAAGTAAACATGAACGGAGGGAGTAATAAACAAAAGAAATTATAAAAAATAAAAATAAATTGAATTTGGATCTCAATCCAAAATTCCCATTGAGACCCAAGTTTTCGATTTAAATACTCACAGATTTGAGATTAAGAAAAATACTTAATTTAAGGGATTTTGAAGTTTCTATTTGTGTGTTCTCGCTAGAGATCACAGATAAAATAATAGAATAGAGGAAAGACAATTTAAATAATAAAAAGATAGAAGAAAATTGGGAGAGCCGAAAAGGGAATTACTGGTACAAAGAAACTAAAAAGCACAAAGAAAAACGAGAGTCGAAAAATGTTCAAGATAGATTCAAACTTGTGTCTACCAGCCATGACACCTTTGTCTAATTTGCGACTGGGGGTGGCAGGATCAAATATTTAACCTAGTTTAAGCAAATTGCAACATAGGTATATAAAAAATTTATCATTCTTTAGTTTTCTTTCTTTTTCTCCTCAGCTTCATTGTGGGAGGGTGGGGGAGGGGGTTCATTGTAAAAAACTAAATAGAGACTTAGCCAAAAGCAACGGAACCCGGCAAACACATACATGGGAACTGGTTACCACTGGAAACTTTAAAAAAAAAAGCGTTTTATGCTCTTTGATAGTTTTTTTCTAGATAGATACTTGTATCTTTTTAGTTTTAACATTGGAGAATAATTTTGGCCCATTAACTGACCACTTGCTAATCAATCTGGCCATTAATTTGAGCACACAAACAGCTCTTCTAGCGTCAGTATCCAATCCAGGCTTGGCTTGACATTTTCGCGGAATAAAATGAAACTAAGAACAAAGATAGGCTTCTTACATGAGAAACGCACTCACCAAAAAAGCCTTGAGAGAAAACATAGAAGAGTACATGTGTGTGTATCGATAGATCATAAATGTATGTAAGTATCTTCATAAGCTAGAAACTGAAATCATATTTTCTCACAAGGTGTTTAAATATTTAAGAAAGTAAGCATCGAAGCAAAGGAGAGATCAACGGATTTGGGCTTCAATTAAACTATTGTGAACAAGTCACCGATGGATTTTCTGAGAAGAAGATCAACGGATTTGAGATTCCTGCAGCCTTTTATCTTATTTTATCAAGCAAAAACTATGACTTAATAGTGGAATTATTAATATTCCCATGTAGGACCCTGGTCTATAAGTTCGACAAGTTTAAGGCTTTACTGAAATTCATCATTTTAAACCAAAAACCTGCATCAAGACAGAAATCACGGAAATAAAAAAATTTAACATAAAGTTCTCCATCTCCTCGATATCTAAGCAGTCACAAATAAACACGTAAGCCTTCTGATATGTTCGACAAACAGGTTACTCCTCTACTTTTGAAGGCTAATATTTTCTTGAAACAACACACCAAGTTAAAGATTATGTGTTACACCTTACCCTGTACTAAGGATATGTCATGAATCATGATAAGAAATATACAGCATACTCATTGAGGAAACATTAACTAAATTGGCCTTAAGCTTGGTTGGAGAATTTACATCAAATTAATATTTATATTAACATAACTACTGACAGAACTCCAAGATCATGAAGAGAAAAACTTACAGAAGATCTTTCCATCACCAATTTCACCAGTTCTTGCCTCTTCAATTATCTTTGCAATGACTCCTTCAACCTAATAAGACAGCATTACAGGGTAGATCAGAACAAACATGTAAATAACACAGGAAGGGTATAATATCCCAAAAAGCAACACTTACATAAAACTTGTATATACATAGGAGACAGAAATGATACGTTAACCATATACTTTTATAGTTTACACATATGGTTTTGAATTATAGTGCAGAAAACTTGATCAAGGCCTTTTAAATCCAAAAACCTGGTCTTTGCTGACAACAATCTCCATTTTAACTTTTGCTACAAACGTGTCCTCGGAGAATTCAGAGCCTGCAAGCAGCAGATAATTTTAAAAAACCCGAGGAAGAATCTCTTTTTAATTGACAAATATCAAGGATAACCTAAATAATCATTTAAAATTGATGAATGTCTCCATACCAGCTTGCCTCTCAGTCAAGCCACCTTGGGCGCCAAAACCACGAACATCCGAGACAGTGACACCACGAATGCCCATTTTCAATAGTGCCTTCATATTCAGAAAGGATGAGTAAATGATGGCATCTTTTGGTTTTCAGAAATAGAAGTATTGAAATATCTACAGGAAAATGTTTGCCTTCAATCGGGTTTGTGAAATGGAGTTCAATAGGTCACCACATAATACCTAGATTCCAATGTCTGGCCTTCAGCTTCACAATATTGTTAAATGTTTCTAGCGTTTCTGGAGGATTTTTTTTTTTTTTTTTTTTTTTTTTTTGTTTGTGTGTGTGTGTATTCTGCGAAGAATAGTTAGACTGTATACAAAAAAGAACAAGGATGAATTGCAAATAAATGTGAATCTTCTTATTTATGCTGCATTCTAGGTAGACATTCCTTCAACAACTGTATCAATGACACAGAGTCACAGAATAAAACCATAGTTCTGATCATTTGTATGTATATGCTTTACAAAGAGTTCGACAAACTGCAAAGAGGATCTGGAAAATAGAGATTAACCTTAGACTAACTATAAATCTATACCAAACTTCTCAGGTCTCGAAACCTGAATGGCATCAAAATTACAGAAGTGTGTCTATCAGTCAAGTTTTTGTTCTTACGTGTGCGTGGACATATTCCATGGATTTCTTGATACATATACAAGGTCTGGACAAAAGTTACTGCATTCACGTGAACCCATAAATAGTAACGCAGATCCGCCTTCGTTAAGAGTTGAGGAATGAGGCAGTCAAGAATGTCCGAATGTACCTAATACTAGTTACCAACAATTATGCAACTATAGAAATTCTATCATGGTGAAACTTAATGCTCATTGGCTTTTCAAACATATCAGTGCTGATATTAATAGAGCAGGCTAGCAGCATTTTAATTAACCCCTGGGCTCTTTATAACTTTGATCACAACTGAGATTGAAGCCGTGCTGTAAAAGTATTTTCCACAATAGGCTTTTCTCAGGGCCATCTCAACAACATTGGGGGCCTAAAGCCAAACTTCAAACAGAGCCCTAATTTTTTTTTTCTTTTTTTAAAGCAAAGATCATCTATATTTTTATTTAACATCTACTTTTCTAGCCTTTTCAGATGCAAAGTCATTAATTATTGTTTTATAATCGATTTGTTCTAGCAATTCCTTTTCAATTGATAATACATCGAATCCATTCAATCTCTCTTGAGACATTACTGATCTTAGATAAGATTTTATCAATTTTAATTTTGAAAAACTCCTTTCGGTTGAGGCAACAGTTTATATATAAAATACATCTTTAAGGAAAAAAGGGGGCCCAAAAATATTGGGGCCTCAAGCGATTGATTTATTGGCCTTTTAGTCGAGCCACCCCTTTCTATAATGTGATTAAATGTAAAATTGGGGTCGAGTAAAAACCCCAAAAAAAGGGTCTGGAAGTGAAGGAAATAAAGAGCCATAATTTAAGCAATCATGTGGGGATGCAACCTTAAGGATCACAAAAAGAAAAGATTCAATATTTCTAAAAGTGGAGTGGCTTACCGAAGAAACCTGTTGAATTCTCCAAGGTCTAGTGCATTCCAAAACATGAAAGACACAAAATTGAATCAGTCCACAGAGTAAAGAAAATGAGAAGAAGTGGATTAGCTAGAATGTAGAGGAAAAGTGATGGCACCTTAGAATAGCTTCGACTTTGTAAAACTTGGCATCGGCGACGAAATCTGAAAAAACAACCGACCCACCCACCATAAGAGAATGACTAAATCAAAACAAGACATGGAGGAAATTAAATACTATATGAAGTGGGTTTAAGAGAATTGTTGTGAAAAAGAACCTGGAGAGCTTTGGGCTCTGATAATTGGGGCATTTGGAAAGCGTTTGATGGTGAATTGGGATGGGAAGAAGCGAGGGAGCTTGGGTGGAGTGGCAATGCAAGTGAAATGAGGCAATTGTGAAGAAGAAGAAGAAGAGAAGGAATGAAGGGAGAAATTGGATTTGGAAAGTGAAGCAGAGGAGGCCATAATTGGTAGTGAAGAGACGAGGGAAGCAAAAGTTGTTAGATTAATCGATGATGTCTGTGCTGAAGGGAACTGACGCATTAATACCAGCAGTACCAGTACCACGGGCCATGCAACTAACCCTTAATGTATGGTTTTATAGAGACGTTCCATTATTTTTAAAATTATGTGGAGTATTGTAAAATTGTAATTTGTTATAGATTATTTTTATCGATGATTTATGATTTTTTTACGTATTTCATTTCTCCATTATACCTCACCCTACTCCCACCCTATCATGACCTATCCACCTTCCCCCACCCTCCACCATCCAACTCGCGTCCATCCCCGCGCCCCACCCTCCACCATCCATCCCACACCACCCCCACCCTACCACTCACCCCCACCCTACCACTCACCGCTCTACCACCCACTCCCATCCCTAACTACCGCGCGCCCCACTCCTCTCGCCACCCACCCCAACCACCACCCATTATCCTCACCACCGCCCAACCCCACCCCACAACAACTCACCCTCACCCTACCATGTAATTAATCCCTAGCACTAGCACTGTTCCACCACCCCCCCCCTTGGATAATTTTAAAGTTCCTTCTTTACCGAATTTTTCTCAATATATATATAAACCTAATTTCTATTAAGGTTAAGGTATTTTAGTAAACTTACAAGCATTGGTAAATAAACCAAACAATACAAAATGTTATTAAACCACAATAAACGATGCTGATTATCAAACATGGTAAATTCGTTAATACGATAATACAATACAACACACATCGTACTATACCATATTGTACATTAATATTACTAGAAACAACCATATTAAAAATTTTTCCTTGGATAATTTTGCCTTCTTTATCTGAGCGCGGTGTAATTCAATGAACTTATTAGCTTTTATCCGAATTATATATTTGTATTAAAATTTTTGTCAAATATATATAAATTATTAATGAAGAATCCAATAACTTTAAGAAATTAGAATTTCCATAAACTCACAAAACTTCTTTTTTTTTCTCTTGTTATTAATGGAAAAGTAATGGTTTAATGTTTTGCATTATTCTATCTGTCTCAATTTATGTGAAAATAAACGATTGACACAAAATTTACAGTTTAAAAAAAACGACTTTTGAAAGTTATGATCTAAAATAAATTATAAATAATTATATATTCATAAATTACCTCATAAAAAAGAATTATTACATAAATTTGAATGAATAAAGTAATAATTTTCCAAATCAAAAAACAAGGTGAAGAAAATCGAGAATCCTTTTTTTGGTAATCATTGTGGAATTGTGGAATTACTATTAATAAACAAAGAATTAAGAACAAACTAAGGAGTTTAGTTTCCTCCAATATCAAACTGCGAAAAGTTTTATTATGTCACCAACGCGATGACGTTAGTGATGCGAGACTCTTTTTTTGAGAGATAAAAGAAATCGTATTTCGCATATCTTACACTTTTGGATCGCACAATTTTGAGTTCACTTTTGTTAAAAAAAAAAACTCACACTAATGTCAGTTGTGTGAGGCACATTTTAAAATTTTCCCCAAACTGCTATCCATGTTAGCCTTGTGAGTCCAAATGCTGGAATCAGACTTTATGTAGACACCAGGTACCCATTTCACCCATAAATAATTTTTTCTTCATTGCTAGTTAAGCTTTCCAACTGAAGTTATGTTTCAATGCCCACAACCATTAATATTGAGTTCTTTATTTTTTTAGGGACACAGACTCTACCCCAATATATCATCGCGACCATCCTCTTTAACTACCTCATAGATATTTTCTACATTTTCGGTCTACTTTCTTCACTACACCTTGAGGCAAGATAAATAAGAAAACAAAACTGTAAATACCATATGAAGTCTGCCTGCATAAGACAATTGCCTTAAGTAAGTGATTTTGATCTTCACTGTGATCTTTTTAGTAAGGAGGTGATATTCTAGCTTACTCCATTTTTTTAGAAGATAGGAGCAATTCTGAGCACCTAATAAGAAATTAACCCTTAACTTGAGAGAGAATCTAGTTAAAGAAAACAAATGCTCCTTCATGGAATCTTCCATGCCTACTAGGAAGATGTGTGATTCGTCCATATTTACTCTCTTCGGTGGCTGCACAAGATGTGCCAAAGCTTGTTTTATTTTTTATTTAATAACTTTTCTTCTTTATTGCTTTATACTTTAGACAACTAACCAAAATTTATGTTAATACTTTCTTTTTATCAATTAATTATTGCACCTAAAATCTGTAGAGTTAAAAATGTAAGAGTTAGAATCTACTAATTTATGAAACAAAAATAAACCTCAAACAACTTATATCATTTGAGCATAAAATAAAGTTTTCCATTAAGAGAAGTGAGAATACACGGTTTGAAGTTTGAACAAGGGGTCGTTCGCACAAATGTCCACATTTTCGGGGTGGTCTTTAATTATTGGCCTTCAAATTCATTGTCTTTAATTTTTGCAGTATTTTGGCACGGTATACAATTAGATTTCCCTCGAAAATTTTATATTTAGCTTCGGCACATGTATCATAAAATTTCACAAGTTATATCGGACCAGACAAAATTTACATTTAGCTTGGACATA
Organism: Lycium ferocissimum; assembly: GCF_029784015.1. NCBI lineage: Eukaryota > Viridiplantae > Streptophyta > Magnoliopsida > Solanales > Solanaceae > Lycium > Lycium ferocissimum. Next base: position 19,629 of record NW_026725383.1, read on the forward strand.
GCTATCATAACATCCACAAATTATGTAAAAAAAAAAAAAAACTAATATAATCACGAAAAACTGCCACGATTTATACGCCAAGATAAGCTTAATTCGGAAACTTATCTTAAAGCGACAAAAAAGTTCAGTTTCCAATGATAAAAGTATTACGATACTTATACCGAGCAATCGGGTATGAATATTTTCATTAAATGAATAGTAAAAGCAAAAAATTTAAGACAACATATATGATATCCAAAAATTAAAGACCAAAGCGTTTGAAGGGCCATCCAACAGAAAAGTCAGACAAGTTGTGGAAGAAACAGTCACGTAGGGCCCCAGTGCCTTTAGCGTGTGCGTTTTGCTGAACGAACCAAGACCCAAAAGTAGGCACGTACACGTGTCCACCTACTCCTACAGACTTTTATTTAACCGCCGGTTCAATGTTTGGTCTTTGAAGTTTCAACACACGAAATAGTTCCCTCTTCATACTTTCATTTCTAACCACTTTGACTAATTTCGCCCAATTCAGTTGTTGTTGTCTCTTTGTGTTGTGATATCAAACTTTAAAGATGGGAGCTGAAGCAGAGGTTATGGTACCAGTAGTACAACAGACAATAACCGTCTTGGATGTCCCCTGCTCTACTGATGTGGTCCGTTATTCTCTTACTTTCCCCTTTCTTTCTTATTTGTTGTCTTTTTTACGTTTTCCAGGATACCCATCTTTTAGGTACTCTTGTATGGGAGACTTCCTTGTTTCATTCCGTGTAAAGTTATCTTGATTGAAGAGATTTAATCTTCAAAAAACATAATTCAACATCAGTAAAACTTTGAATAAATAAAACCATTGAAGGGAAGCAATAAAAGAAGAACCTATTTGGCTCGTCTCAAATTACTTAAGCTTGATTGCTGCTGTCAAGTGTTGTAAATCTTACCAGTTGAGGTCTTGGCTTTAACTGTAAACATTTATGACTAACTTAGGAGCTTTTTTTTTACCCGAAAGGGATTAATTTAGGAGCTCTCATGGGGAGGCATTCTTTGTGCATAGTGGTTATTGTTATGATCAGGTTATTTATGGAAGCTGGAATGGTTGCTCAAGTGTTCCTATAGGTATTATGACATGATATTGATAATTATAGTTAATAGTGTGCCTGAGGACTGTGGTGCTCATTGGAAAAGTTTCCAGTGGCATTTAGAGGATGGAAACTGCGCAAGCATAGAATGTTTCTTTGTGTTCAATGAAGAAAATTATCTCTAGTATATCCCTTCCTTCCTTCCTAGGGAAAGTGTTTACGCTATGGTAGAGCAGCCCATAGTTAGAGAGGTTTTTTAGGAAAGACCTTCGGCTCAAGTACATATTTAGATGCTCAATGTGACAATAAAAATGTGTGGTTCTACTTATTTGGAAAAAATAAAATGTATAGGTCCAGAACTTGTCGAGTGGCGTTCCTCTGGGTGTTAATTAGGCAAATTGGTGTCAACTTTGTACAAAGGGGACCTTGGGCCTTACAGTAAACTAGGGCAATTTATGCAGTAAACTAGGGCTGAATTTATGCTTAAATGTACCTTGTTGTGAAGCTTTCTCCTGAATTATAAGTGTTTTTAGGCCAAGTGGTGATAAGCAATTGTTGCTTATATAAATGGCTCCACATTGTCTTTGATAAAGTGGAGTTACCTTCTTGGATGCTTAGATGTTGTTTATAGCTCATTTGCTGGCTTTATTCCTTCAATTACTCATGGAGATTATTCTCATTCTCTTAGTTGAACTGTCAGTGGCTCTATAATGTATGTTGAAGTCAGAGCATTTTTTGTGCAATTGGTCATAGTGGTGATAAGCAATTGTTATGTTTCTTCTCATTTCTTATATAAAGGCCATCTTTTTATGTAATGAGTGTTTCGAAGGAGGAGAGAAAAAGTTATAGGATTTGTTACAATAAGATTCCACATTTAAAGTAGCTGGTTTTGATACTCTTTGATAAATTGGAACATGCCAAAGACATTGTTGACCTATCTTCCCACAATAGCAAAAATGTGCTTAGATGTTTAATTGTGCATCTATACTGTTCAGTCACCTCCCACTTGGATATGTGCAGAATGAAGCCTGTTATCGACCAGTTAAATATTTATCGACAAGTTAAATATTCTTTTCTTTTTGAGTGGAGGAGAGAAACCAACTCCACCTTGTGGACTTAAGTATATTTGGCTAATGCGACTTTTTTTCATTATTTGACAATTTTCATGCTAAATATGTACATACAGTTAGTGCCTGGTATTAAACTCTCTTTTCATCTGTGTAATGATGCATCATAGTGCGTGGTATTAAACTCTCTCTTTCCATCTGTGTAATGATATATCTTTATCAATTCTTTCTTTCTTTCAGGTTCCTAATTCCCCAGATACTACAATTTTACAATTTGTTCCTAGCATTCGCTCAGGTAGCTTTGCAGATATTGGCCCGCGGAGGTTCATGGAAGATGAGCATATAAGGATAGATGATCTTTCTGCACATTTAGGCTCCCTAATCAGGTTCCCTAAGCCTTGTGCCTTCTATGGGGTAATTGTCAATTCTGGCACAGGTTATATATGGTCATTGGAGGGTTTGTCTAACTGATTCGTGTTCATTATTTTATAGATATTTGATGGTCATGGAGGACCTGAGGCAGCAGCTTATGTGAGAAAACATTTACTCAGATTCCTTTTTGAGGACACCAATTTCCCTCAGACATCAGAAGTTGATGACACATTTTTAAAAAAGGTGGAAAACTCTCTAAGAGAAGGGTTTCTTCTCGCTGACCTTGCTTTGGCTGATGAGTGTAGTGTGAGTAGTTCTTCTGGAACTACTGCATTGACAGCGCTGATATTGGGAAGGTAAACTTTTGATTCTTTTGTATGTGCTTGAAAGTGTTTCTTCTTTCTGTACAAAATTGGTCATGCTCATGGTAAGAAGCGGATGTACTACATAAGTTATGGGTTCATCGAACCCAATAATTTTGGCTTAGACCCTGTTTATGTGATAAAAAAATTCACTAAATAAATACAAATAATAGATTTTTTAATCCAATAATTGAATGAGTGGCGATGAATTCCGAACTCGAACTCATAATGTTTAATCCTCCGCTCATCGTCATGATTGCCTTTAAGTCTCACTCTTAGCCCTATTATATGCTCAATTCTATATCTTGGCACTCTATGACCGCATCATACTGCTTTCAATTCTCTAAAGTGGAATAAATAAGTTAACTTTCCTTACTCAAAGTATGTTGCTCGATGGATGAGCGTCAAACCTGTGTTTATTTTTGAATTCTGCATAATTTCTTTCCCTAGTATTGAACCATAGAACACTATACAACTTAAGAAGCTTCAGGGAGGAAAGGCTATAGGAGTTGATTCTGTTTTATGGAATTTTTGGAACCTGCATTTTTTACTATATTCTTGTTAACTAAAGTGCTACTCTGTCCTGTTGCAGGCTTTTAATGGTGGCAAATGTGGGAGACTGTCGTGCGGTTCTTTGCCACAAGGGAGAGGCAGTTAATATGTCCCAAGACCATAGACCGAATTATGCATCGGAGAGAAGACGTGTGGAAGAGTTGGGTGGATTTATTGACGATGGCTATCTCAATGGTGTCCTATCAGTGACTAGGGCCTTAGGGGACTGGGACATGAAAAAGCTGCCTCGTGGCTCCACCTCTCCTCTTATTGCGGAGCCTGAATTCAGACAGATCCTCTTGACCGAGGATGATGAATTCCTTATAATTGGCTGTGATGGGATCTGGGATGTTATGTCAAGTCAACAAGCCATTAATCTTGTACGCCGTGGTTTGAGACGGCATGATGATCCTGAACAGTGTGCTAAGGACCTTGTCATGGAGGCCTTGCGTCTCAAAACCTTTGACAATCTTACTGTGATCATTGTTTGCTTTACTGCTTCCCTTGATCATCCTGATCAACCATCACAATCACGACAAAGGCGATTAAGATGCTGCAGCTTCTCTGCAGAAGCCTTGTGCAGCTTACAGAGTTGGTTGGACAACAGTGGAAGCCGTTGAGTTTACAGGATTCTTCTGCAGAAATAAGTGGTAACAGCTGTTTGCAGCAGCTTTATTTGGTGGTGATAAAAAGCCAACCTCTGTGGTTGGGATGTTTTTTCTTCCTTCCTGCTGTTTTTGGGTGGGTTTTCTGTACGTACAATTAGCTGTTGAAGAGGAGGGGTCAGTTTGGTGGTTTTTGTCGTATGGAATTCTCATGTATCTCATTTTATTAGCTGTACATAACAACTAAATTCAAAATTACTAAATTTACCATTGAAGCATTATCGGTCTGGTCTTTTCAAGATACATAAAGTGTTCCTATATATATGAGGTAAAATTTGATGTTCTAATAGACAAGCACTAGGACTGCTATATGTAGTCCAGAAATATGTAATTTCTGTCATTTAGTTAAGGAAATTGTTTTGCACTAACCAAACTCCAAAGTATACAATAGGTCGTAAGAAGTTAAAAATACTATAATTTAGACATCCAAAACCTTCATGTGGTAACTCCTTGTGTATTCAAGGTTTTGAGTTTAATGATGCAGGTCTTCTTTCTGGGGTTTATTATTCAATCCTAAGGACAAGACAAAGGTGCACAAATAATAATATATGCTAAAGGTTGTCCAATGTCCACGACATATGTTTAAAGATCTTCGCATGCTATTATCTAATCTAAATTCTCATGTTGTATGCACGAGCTCAATCCAAAAGAAGAGCGCCACAATATCGTTACTTGGAGCTACCGTTACATTAACTTGTAGTTCAACGATTTTTCTTCATTTACTCACTGTTTTAGTTCTCACAAATAAAGATTTCAGGTCTAAACATTATTATTTAAAAATAAGCAAATTTAACCATCCACTGCGACTGGAGCATTTAAATTTCTATCCTCTTAAGTCTTTTTTTTGTGTAACTGATGGTGTGCTTTGTTGTAATAGTTGGTTCGCTGGAACTAAGACTGTCTGGTTCTAGCTTGAGACTGCTTTACATAACTCACACTTTGGAAATATGACACTATCCACTGCATGCTCCGATGTACAATGGGGTCACAAGGAGAAACAAAAAACAATGAAGGCATTTATTACTGTACTTCTCTGGAAGCAAATTTGTGGACGAAAAAAATTAGAGAATTACCTACCTATAATTAACAGTGTGGCTGGTTACTCCATTATACTTTCCAGGTAAGTTAGTTCATCTCCCACGCTAGATCTAAAAGTGACCAACAATTGTTAAAATTGCTCCTTCAACTTTACATGGAATTGATTATCTAATAGGTGATTTAGCCTTGAGCGGAGCGACCATCTACTTTTAAGGCTGCAAATCCAATTAACTATTCAATTCTTTTATACTTTCTTTTCTGCTTTTTTTTTTTTTTTTTTTAATGGGAAAAAAGATTATAATGTGAGGATTCGAAAGGTGAAAGGTCAGGTAGCCAATCAACTGAGCTACTAGATTCCTACTATACTTTCTTTTCTGATAAACATTTCTATCAAATAACTTTTCCACCGATTGTTTTAATACTTTCGCTGCTTTATTGATATACTCTGAGTGCAAAAATAAGAATTACTGCTCCCACCGGCTCAAAAAGAGTGTCCATTTAGTCATTTGCACACTTCTTAAAAAAATACTAATTCTTAGGCAAAAAAGGTAATTTAACTAAATTAACCCAAATTAAATAGATATTGAGATTTGATCACTTAACAGTTAACACTTAATAATGACAATTTTGAAAGAGTAAGGTTAATAATTTCTTGATTTGGTAAGTGACCACTCTTTTTTTTTTAAGGGTAAGTGGACACTCTTTTTATCAGGAGAGAGTATCATCTTAAATTTTATGTTAGTTGAATACTACTATTATATAAAATAAGATAAATAAACTAATAATGTTGTAGATATAAAGGATACTTGGTTAACCTTATGGGGTCGTTTGGTAGAAGGTGTAAGCTGGGATATCCCAGCACTAATTTTATATCATGTTTAGTTTGTATAAATTTAGGTATAAATTTATACCTCGTACCAAACATGTATATACAAAAATTAATGCGGATATCCGCCTATACCTTCTTATCCCACTTATCTCGAGATTATTTTATACCATCTTTTAGATGGTATAAAATAATCTCAATGATAGTGATAAATTAGTTCCGAAATTATAATCTCGGGATAATTTCGACTATCTACCAAACGACCCCTATAAGTTGGTTAAACTTACTTTTGATCGGTTAACTCAAACGGGCTCATCAAAATATGACTACTACTGATGAGTCTTTTAAAAAAATAAAATGTTATTATTAGAATACATGTGACGAGTTTAATTGAACCAAATAACTTAAAAAGACTAAAATTCTGAACTCATAAGCTTCAAATTTTAAAGCCTAAAATTCTAAACTAATAAACTTCCAATTTTAGCTCATGCTATGTATAAACAGCCCCTTTAATCTCCCGTTGAAAAGAAAAAGGACAACTACCAACCACTCTTTACTTTTCGGTTGTCGTACGCTATATTCAAGATGCCGCCTGTAGGAAAGTAAAACTAATATTGAGGAATAAAAATGGAAACTTCATCTTCTTTCTCCATGCCCTCTCTACTCTACTGATCAGAAAATTCAGTCCAGTAGCTCAGCTGCTGCTGCAACCACTTCAACTAATTTAATATTGAAAAAAGAAATTAAAGAAAAACAGAGATGTCGGGCAAAGAAAGGTTGGGGTTAGACTACTGGCTTCAATGGCAAGTAGGGGTGTGTGCTCTAATCTTCGCCATCCCAACGGCAATCGCGTTGAGGCTCATCAACATGCGAAGAAGGAACACTGAAGCTATCATCATCAAGTCCACTGATCTCTGGGTCCCCTGTTGGAGAAATCTGCATCCACTTTGGCTTCTCTGCTACAGAGCTTCCGCCTTTGTTGCCATGGCCTTCATGCTTTATCAGACTGTTGCCAACTTAGGATTCTTTGTCTTCCTATTCTACACACAGTACGCTTCTTCCTTCTCTTACTTGATTTGTTCAAAATTCAGCTAAGATTATGCAATTCAATAGAATTTACATACTGATCTGATATTCTAAATAATTGTTTTCCAGGTGGACGTTTACTTTGGTTGGGGTCTATTTTGCTGTACGACGCATATTATAATAATCCCTCTCTTCTATGCTGCTGATTATTTGTTTAGTGGTTCAAATTAGCTGATGATAATATGTGGTTGCAGCTAGGAACCATTATATCGGCCCGGGGATGCTGGTTGTATACACGAAATCCTCTTTCCCAGCCCGGAGAGAGAGATAAATTTCTTAAAACAGATGCTGAAGAGGATAACTATGGGCCATCCTCTGAACAACGGCTTGGATTTTGGGAAAACTTTATGCAAATTATTTATCAGGTTAGAGAAAGGAAGGATTTTTCTTGTGATTTCGTTTTGGTTGATGGACTAAATAAATTTGTCGGCCTAACTGCAAGAACAACTGCTTTATTCAGGAGTTGATTTCTTATCAGTCAACAAATAGTTATTATCTCAGAAAATCATTTTCTTTGTTGAAGGAAACTAGAATCTAAGAAGAAAACTGACTTTTTGAGATAATAATGGTTAGTTGAGCGACCATCTGAGAAATTAGAAAACGATATAATACTTCCTGAATTATCTCTGATAGGGTTCTTGGGACATCACTATATGGTAGGTACCAAGCAAAAGAGCGGCTCGATTTGCATTTAAAGAACGTTTCTTTTTGTGAAAATGAAAGAAACAAAGAAGCAAGATAAGGAAATTATCAACTTCTGTTTTGATCTTTAAGCTAATCATCTTTCCAAGTCACACGACAACCCGGATTAATAGCTAAAAGTTGTTTTTAGTTTGATCAACTCACTTGAGTTTACCGTTAGAAATTTGACACAAGCTTTTTATTTTATTTTATAGATTTGTGCAGGTGCTGTTATGCTGACAGATATTGTCTTTTGGTGTCTTTTGCTCCCATTTATGACGGGCGAGAATTTTAAGCTCACCCTGGTGAGATTTAATTATTTGAAATGTTTGCATCAGAATGTCACTCTTCCTCTCACCATCTAAAGAAAACCGTTCAAGTTTCTAGCTTCGATACGCATCTTTCAATGTCAAAAGTTCAGTATAACAATTTATTATGTGTTCCATATAGGACAGTCTAAATTATGAACCAAATCATTGTTATTTATCAAAGGAGTTTAATGTATCGTTTAAAATACATCTCTAACTCAAAGTAAATGGATGATCCAAAGATGCCTGCCCTTAGTTATTAGGAAACAAGTTGTGTCTCCCTTTTAAAATCTTACAGAAAATATGTGAGAGACAAAAGGCCACTGACTCTTAAGACACCCAAAAGTTACAAACTTGTGATTCCTTCTTAGCTCGTATGTCACTTTATGAAGTCAAAGCAAAGGAAATTCAACTTGCTATTATGGTTAATACTGAAATCCGCAAATACTCTTGTGAATAACAAAATTAGATTTCATGCTTTCAATGAAAATGTGAGTTCCATTGTAAAACTTGCACATGCGGCTCTATCGGAAGACTTTGAATACTGATGAGTTCATGCAATTGAGTGCGTGTTTTTTCTAGTCACTGCAAAAAAGTGGATTCTTAGCTTTTTCATAGGGACATTTTTAATTGGAAGGGGTTCAAGTCATTTTCAGGTTGCAGTTTATTTACTCAAATACTTATTCTAATTGTGAACTTTTGTTGGCATGGCAGCTAATTGGATTAATGCACTCTGTAAATGCTATATTTCTTCTTCTGGATTCAGTCCTGAGCAATCTTGTAAGTGCATCAGTTTCTCTTATCCCGTTTCCGGAGTCCCTAACAAGGCTTGCTATATGTAGTCAAATCCTGTAAGTCTAAAAGGAGACGGCTGTTTTGTGTTTCAGCAATTTACTTGGTTTGGTTTCACATATTTTATCCTGTGGAGCTGTTCTTATGTTGTTTTCCAGTGGAGTCTACACGCGTGCTGTTTATCTTGGTAAATAGACATGTACCCATCATGCACACTTTTCATATGTAAATGACATTTTTTTGTGTGATTAATTGAAGTGCCCTCTTGTGCAGGTGGCCTTATCCTTTCTTGGAACTTAACACTCCATGGGCACCTTTGTGGTAATTAAAAGGATGCCTTTTATGTTACCTTCTCGACTCCTTTACAATTTGAATATCCTAAAACGGGAAGTTGGTTTCAGGTACCTTGGCTTGGCTCTGGTCCACATCCCCTGTTACGGAATATACGTTCTGCTTATCAAGGCAAAAGGCCGAATATTCTCGAGATTGTTTCCACAGGCATTTCTTAGGTCGCATTACTGAGCTTCCTGCTGTTTCTAAGAAATTTCCATGTTCAATCTCTAAATCTTCAAGGATGAAGTTCTTGGTTATATACGAATGATATAGGATAACACGGGTACATGTTTTTTAGACCAGAGATGTTCACGATTTAATATATATGCATAAAAAGATAATTTTTTTTCTTATAAACACAATAACTTTTTTTTATTTACTTAGTGTCATTTTCTGATGTTCAAATGTGCCCTCTTCATTCTATGTGGCTATACCACTGGTTCAGACTTCATGGCATGACCACTTTCATTGGCATGTGGCGAGCATGCCCTCACAAATGCACCTTTTTTTGCTAATGTATCCTCCATCCTATGGCAGTGGTGCTGAGATTGCAATGGAGAAGAAGCTTACTTGATGCAGAATATAATGAAGAAGCCTGATTTCGAGGTAGCTGTTGTTGTTGTATGTATAAATGGAACTGTAATGCTTAGATGAGCTCATTTTCAGGATTGCTGTTAAACAAACTACCTCCCTTGCGATACTTCTGAATATATTTTAAGCAAAACAGAACAAATTTACACGCAACAAAATGTGTTTAATCAGAAAATAATAAAAGAACTTCTCTTTCATTACTTCCACTACGTACGTAAGCCTAAATAAGATAGAAAACAGCGACCGACATTTTGTTGATAAACGTGATGTGTATTTCTTTTTCCTTGGGAACCTTTACTTCTAGGGGCAGTACTATTGTTAGCTTCATTTGCTTTTTCACTTGTTATTCAGTTGTCATATTTTTCTCGATTCATGCTTCAAAATTCTTTTCTTGTCTTTCAAGCCGAGGATCAATAGGAAACAACCTCTTTACCCCCACAAAGATAAGGTAAGGCCTGTGTACATCTTACCTTCCGCAGGCCCTACTTGTGGAACTAACTGGGTATGTTGTTGTTTTAACCTTTGTTTTTGTACGTCTGTTTAACTTTAAAAGGCAAATGGCAAAAAAGTAAAATGCTCCAGTTTGCCTAAAAAATTAGAAGCAAATATCAACCGACTTCTGATGTAAAGATAAAGGTCTCATATGGACGCAAACCAAAGAAAACAAACAAAGAATGACCACCTTAAGAATATTGTTTATAAGAATTTTTACCTTTATTTTTATCTTAAAATTTGAAGGGAAAAATTTAAGATTGCAAAATGTCGTTAGTTTGTAGCTAACATATGTTGATTTTGTTGAAAATTTGAAATGAGCCAGTTTTCGACCCATAAATAATTTAATCCTTTTTAAAAAAAAAGATTTAAACGTGTAACTAACCTCGTAAAGTTTCACATCTGTATTCTGAAGCGAACATGACCCATATAATAATAAATTTAACAGTAATTTATGGGTCCCAAGTCACAACCACCATTATAAATTCCATGTTGACACCCCCACCCGCTTTCACAAAGTAAGGAATTCTCGATACAAATCTCTTTCCATGCTCTAGTTTGGCCTCAGAAAAGTAGAAGGTGATGATGATGCTATGCTGATTACCAAGGAGCCAAATAAAACTGAAATACAAAACAAAGATTACTTATCATGGTTATTTAATAGGCATTCTCGCCTTATTTTATAACTTAACCATGGTAACTTATTAAGTTTGACGTAATCATCAAGGACGGATAAATATATCTTATGTTTAAGTTCATATTCATAGCATCTTTATAGGTAATATGTCCCGTGCATAACTCCTGTAACACCTCTATTGGAGCTATATATTCTTAAATCTCCTTTGTGTCTACTTCGTATGACATAAACTGCTTATACTCCTTAGTAAATCACAGGTAGAGTCATACTAGTAGCGATTGATAAGGTGACAGTTGAAATAAAATTATTCAACTAAAGGAATGTCCAACCCCGCTATATATCATACAAAATGAATAACGCTGCAGTTCCTATGAAAAAAAAATTGAGCTTGTGAAAATTAAAAGAAGAAACTTTGTAAAGATTTAGTAGTTCAGTTGGTTGACTCCTTGAACTTTCACCTTGTTGGTGAAGTTTAAAGTCCTCACATTATATCCCTTCCCCTACCCCCTATGTAATTAAAATAAATAAATTAATAGTGCTAGTACAATACATTAACCTGATTTGCATTTTTAAAAAAAAGTCAGTGCGGCAAATATCTGGATTTTGGAAACATGTTCAACTTCAACAGTCTAGCTGCTACACTGATAGATAAAAGAAGAGAAAATTTCATAAATAACTATAATTTAGAGCTTAATTACGAAACGTAGCTACAATTTGCGTATTTACAGAAGCTGTATCAGGCAGAAGAGCTGTATCCGGTGGGTATCAGACAGGTAACAGTTGAAATCGCACTAAAAAGATCTATCAGCGCATACTATATCAGTATATCAGCTGAAATCACTAGCGCATACCCTATCAGCGAGGGGCGGAGCCACGTAGGGCCGAGGGGTTCATCGGAACCCCCTTTCGGCGAAAAAAACACTGTTTATACATGATGTAAATTATTTTTTATGTATATAGTAGATGTTGAACCCCCTTTGACTTCTTCACATGTTTATTTTTTTATATTTTGAACTCCCTTAGTGAAAATCCTGACTTCGCCACTGATCACCCTTGATAGTTAGGTTTTCGTAAATACAGTAGCTACATATCGTAAAAATTTTAAACTACAACTACGTTTCGTAATTACAATCTAAATATTTGCCACGTTAAGTAATTTTTTTCTTAAATGAAATAGAGTTGTAGAAAGCAATAGGAATTGCAGAAAATCAGAATATTCTTCTACATTTTTTCTCAGCGGGCCTAAACCCAATTGCATGACTGACGGGCAAAAGGTGCATGAGCCAGGCCCAAGTAATTATCAGCAAGCAACTTCCTAAAACCCTAATAATAAACCAGTACTATGGCAACTCTCCTTCCAGTGTATATATTAACAGAGAGAAAAAAAGGGCGACTGGCGGCTGACAACAACCCTAATCCCATTTCGCCATTGAACCGCGAAGATGCAAATCTTCGTGAAAACCTTAACAGGGAAAACCATTACCCTTGAAGTAGAGTCCTCCGACACTATCGACAATGTGAAAGCAAAGATCCAAGACAAGGAAGGCATTCCACCAGACCAACAGCGTCTCATCTTCGCAGGAAAACAGCTGGAAGACGGACGAACCTTAGCTGACTACAACATCCAGAAGGAGTCCACTCTCCATTTAGTGCTTCGTCTCCGTGGTGGAGCTAAAAAGAGGAAGAAGAAGACCTACACCAAGCCTAAGAAGATCAAGCACAAGAAGAAGAAGGTCAAGCTTGCTGTGTTGCAGTTTTACAAAGTTGATGATTCAGGAAAAGTTCAGAGGCTGAGAAAGGAATGTCCTAATGCTGAGTGTGGTGCTGGTACTTTTATGGCTAATCACTTTGATCGTCATTACTGTGGTAAGTGTGGCCTCACCTACGTTTACAACAAGGCTGGAGCTGATTGATCAATTCTTCTGTTTGCCCAATGTTTTTGTGATTTTACCGTGCTAGTTATTTTTTGTTTTGTGGAAACTTTACTGAACAGTATTTGCTGGATTTTACTTGGTTTTGCATTATCAATATCAATTTAATATTCCTAATGTATGTTTCTGGATTTGTCCGATAACTAATGTTATTCTAATTGCATATAGAATGGTCAATTTGGGAAAATTACGCTCTATGTCTACTGGGAGAAAATATTTACACGCTTTAGCCCATATTTTGAGTTTGTTACCCGGTTTAGCCCATATTTGTGTAATGCCCCCCCCCCCATGTATAATGTCCCCCCAGTTGGGAAAATTATATTTTTTTACTGTAGTAGCTGTTTTTTTTCTTTCATGGAGACTGTACTAAACAGTGTTTGCTGGATTGTTCTCGGTTTTGCATTATCAATATCAATTTTTATATTCCAAAATATATGTTTCTGGATTTGTTCGTTAACGAATGTTAATTACAGTTGCATATGGAATGGTCTATCTTTTAACTCCTGTGGCAACATTCTATTTACGAAAATGAATATTTGCTTTTAGATTGCTAGCTTTTCTCCAGGAAATGAACCAGGAGGTCCTGATTAAATGTCCTTCAAGGGTGCCTTTTGACTCACTTTTGGTGATTATAACATGACAAGAGAGTTAGATTCATTCTTACTGGTTAAAAGAGCAGCCCTTTGATCTTAAACCTAGAATATATAAGACATCACTGAAATCTCTGCTTTGAAGGCATCTCTCTGGCCATTGAAACTTCTTTTCTGGACGCCTATTAGTAAAAAGTTAAGAGTAGTCTATAGACAACTCTTTCTCACTGGAAAAACTGCATTTTTGGGTCCTCCTCCTCTTCGTCCAATTTTTATCACAGTGAAATGACGTCTCCTGGCTTTCTATCAACCATCCCTTTTCCCGATTTCGTCTTGATTTTGCCCTTCAAATTAATTAATGTTTTCATAGGAAAACACATTTTATAGGCTGCAAAAGGACAAACAATGAGCGTCGGGTTTTAACCTTAAAAAGGAATAAAAAAGATTATTTGATTCCTTTCCATGTCGGCATATTCCTGGAATTGATCTTTACTAATCCTTCTTTACTTTTCTTATTAGTTTGTCCCAAAAAAATTGGTACAGTTTTATATTTAGAAATAATTTAACTTTATGAGGTGATTAACAGCTATTTGGATCACAAATTTCAAAACTCTTTTTTATTTTTAAACTCCGTGCCAAGTCAAACTAAGACAATCTTTTCGAGACGGAGGGAGTACAAAGGTTGAATAGTAAACTAGTGCCAGCACATATTCCTGAAGGACCTAGTTGAATTCTGTTTATATAGAATCATGATTACAACTGGTTGAATAGTAAACTAGTGCCAGCACATATTCCTCAAGGACCTAGTTGAATTCTGTTTATATAGAATCATGATTACAACTGGTTGGTTAACTCCTAAGGAGGAGACTACAACTCTTCTTGGACAGCAAGCTCAAGTAAGAAGTTGCTCTGCTTTCTCATCGGTATCATCTCAATATATTGCAAGTAACAATCCCTCTTTGTTAGAGAAGGCTACAAATTAGGCTTTCTCAATTTAAGGCTCTGAATTTTTGTCTGACGTTTTGTTTTGAGACCAATGGTGCAAAAATGCAAAATTGAAGGCCACTAAATTTTAAATGTAAAATATTGAATAGTCCACTTACACCATTTGGGTCTTCTCAGTTTTTCTCAGCACTTACCTCATTATTTTTGGAGTTTGGCATTTTACAATTTCAGTTGTAATCCTCTTCCATAACTAGGATGGGCACAAAATTCTAAATGTAAGATATTGAATAGTCCATTTAGACCATTTGGGTCTTCTCAATTTTTCTCAGCACTTACCTCATTATTTTTGGACTTTGGCATTTTACCATTTCAGTTGTAATCTTCCATCACTAGTATGTGTTTAAGAGCCCGTTTGGATTGACTTATAAGGTGGTCAAACCAGCTTATAAGTCATTTTTTTTAATCTTATTTGAGTGTTTGGTAGGATAGAAAACAACTTAAATTAAGTTAAAAAGTGTTTAAAAAGTTGCTCAACCTCAACTTTTTTTTTTTTTTTTGTGGGGGCTTAAAAGCCATTTTGGTTTGACCAACAACTTTACCCTTTTATCCCTTATATTTTCTGTTAATTTGAATATTATCCTTACCTCTAAAAACCCTTTAAGAGCTTTTATCCAAGTACGTAACTGCTTATTTATAAAATAACTTTCAGCACTTAAAAAGTACTTTAAGCGCTTATGCTTAAAAGTCACTTTTTTTCAGCTAATCCAAACGGGCTCTAAACTTTGGTATTGGGGATTGTTCGATGAATTTGTGGCTTCTCTTAATATCAGCTGTATGGATAAAGTATAGATCAAATACAGTGTGGCCAAAAATTTGATTAAATTGAACGTATTAACAATGAATCTACATTGCCTTCTCTGAATTCATACTTCTGGACGGCCCTTTAGAGTAGTATATGTATGAGAATTTGTGGTTCCTGCTTCAATTAATCACCAAACCGGGAAAAGTTAAAATGTGATAGCTTTATGGCGTCA
This sequence comes from Lycium ferocissimum, assembly GCF_029784015.1. NCBI lineage: Eukaryota > Viridiplantae > Streptophyta > Magnoliopsida > Solanales > Solanaceae > Lycium > Lycium ferocissimum. Next base: position 34,983 of record NW_026725383.1, read on the forward strand.
TGTTAAAAGTTTCTGTAGTTGATTCCGCTCACCTGAGTGCATCGTGTTTTCTTCTCTGTTACTAATTAGTATTCTAAGGCAAATATTTGAGGTGGCATGCCGAGCTTTTGTTGGATTTGATAGCTATTCTCTGTGGGGTAGGGTCATTATTTGTTACTTACATTAGATTTGAACTTATCCTAATTGTTGTAATTATCATATTGGTAGTTATTTGAACAAGGTTTCATTTGGTTCCTAATAGGTTCTTGGAATACTTGCAATCCAGGTCTTTGATCTGCTTGCAATTTCTGGTGGCGGCTGCTCTATGGTTTTCAGATGCAAAAACCGAAATTAAAGAATAAAGAAAGAGCCCATAATCCAAAAAAATAACATAACAAAACAAAACAAAACAAGAGAGAAAAGGAAAATAACTATACCCGTGATCACATATTTTGCAGCATGCATTATTGCTCAGTGTTTACTTAGGTCATATCAATGTAATCATTGGTTAATTTTTTTGAGAATGCAAATCAAGTGATAAAGACTTATGCAAGCACATCACTGATTTGGTGTAAAATATTAGGTGGAATGTGAAATATCTCCACGTGTGACCATTTATTGATTACCTGAATAAGCGTGAAGCCTAATACGCTGCTAGTGGATTTTGTTTGCTTTCCTTTGATATATTGCTTTTGAATCGGGTGTAGTCTAATGGTTTTTTCAGATTTTTTATTTGTTTTTTTCAGATCTCTTATGTGTAAAAAATAAGATCTCTTAGTTATTAAACTAAAAAAAATTTGTAAAAAGCTAAAAAAAAAAACATTGTCAAAGGTAAAATCGGATCTAATTCCATTTCCACTACTGTTAATGAGAATGAGGACCCATTATGAGTGTAGTGCTAAAACTAAAGGAGTAGATAAGGCTTGAATTATTAATACGTGAACAAGGGTCCAACAACTTAACTAAAAGTTGGAGCGTCTATTGTGGACTTTTGAGGAGCAGCTTGCGACTAAACAAAGATAACTATCATAGTTGTTTGCTCATCTGTAGTTTTCTTCCTAGGCACTTTAAAACTTTTGTGAGTATCAGGAAACCTTTTTCTTTCCCATTGGGTCAAAACAAAAACAAAACAAAAGAACAAGCGTCATGCCTTCCGTCGTCGTTCTCAAGCACTAGCTCAGATTTCTCTATAATAATGGCTACCATTTCTGGTCTTCAGAGAACATCAACAATACTATGGATTCACAGTCACCACATGGTACTATTATCTTCTCCACGGTTGGCAGAACCAATTACGGCTTCGATATATTTTCCCTCAAATCTCCCTTTTCTTTCCTCAATTCTCCCCCTTTCCATAGTTCCCAATATCCCACCGAGCACCGCCTTACCGACGGTACCTCCCTTAATTTCAATGGCCAGTTCATTGACGAAGATCAGACACTCGTCTTCGTCTCCGAGAGATCAGGTGCTCCTCGCATTTACTTGCAACGTCCCTCCGAAGTACAAATCGAACAACTTCCTGCTTCCCCTGATAGCCTATTTCTTGACCGTCCATTTCTTCGAAATAATCGCCTCTATTACATCTCTGCTCACCAGCCACCCCAGCAAATTTTCACCAGCTGGTCCGCTCTTTATTCCACTACTATCGACGACGGTAAGATCATCCGCTTGACTCCGTACGGCTTCGTTGATTACAGTCCTGCTATTTCGCAGTCTGGACACCTCATCGCGGTTGCATCCTATGGAGACCGCCGTTGGTCTGGTGAATTCCATGATCTGAGCACGGATATTGTTGTTTTCCCTGAATCCGACCCTAACAAGCGGACAGTCGTGTGCCAACACGGTGGCTGGCCAACTTGGTCGGGCGATTCGACCATCTATTTTCACCGCCAAGCTGATGATGGTTGGTGGAGCATTTTTAGAGTCGATTTGCCCGAGGATTCCTCCAATTTGGGTGCTGATCCGGTTCGAGTCACTCCTCCTGGTGTGCACTGCTTTACTCCTGCAGCAGCCTCACACAGCTCAAGAACAATGATTGCTATTGCCACCAGAAGACCGGGGAAGAGCTATCGCCACATTGAGATTTTCAATGTGGAATCGCACAAGTTCTATCCGGTGACCGAGTTGCTTAACCCTACCACCCACCATTATAATCCATTCTTCTCTCCTAAGTCTACGCTTCTCAGTTATCACAGATTCCGGGGCGAATCATCATCAGGAGACACAACAATTCCTAATTTAGACCCGGTAAATTCTCCAGAGAAAGGACTAACAATGCTGAGACTTAATGGATCATTCCCTTCCTTCTCTCCCTCGGGTGACTTTGTTGCATTCAACCCGGGATTCGCAGGCCTCAAAATCATCAAATCAGATGGTTCCAAGAAGTGGACATTGTTCAAAGGTCGTACAGCTTTCGGCAACTCCTGGTCTCCAGCTGAACCAAATGTGATTTTTACATCAGTCGGACCTGTATTTGACTCTGTAAAAGCAACAGTGCAAATCGCACGAGTTTCATTCAACTCATTAAGCCTTAATAACGACGACTGCGGGGAAATTCCAGTAGAAACAAAAGTTCTCACAGAAGAGGAGACTGGAAATAATGCCTTCCCTTCGTGCTCGCCGGATGGGAAGCACGTCGTATTCCGTTCAGGCCGTTCGGGGCACAAAAATCTGTATATTATGGACGCTGTTAAGGGAGAGCTGGAGGGGGGAGAAATCCGTCAGCTAACAGGGGGACCATGGATTGATACAATGCCAAGCTGGTCACCCGACGGAAAGCTGATTGCATTTTCTTCCAACAGGCACAATCCGGATAACATCAATTGCTTCAGCATCTACGTCATTCATCCGGACGGCACAGGTCTCCAGAGGATCCACGTGGCAGGGCCGGAAGGATCTGAAGAAGTGGATAAGGAGAGACTAAATCATGTATGCTTTAGTAAGGACTGCGAGTGGCTCCTATTCACGGGCAATTTGAGCGGAGTGACAGCTGAACCGGTGTCGGTGCCGAACCAGTTCCAGCCGTACGGTGACTTATATTTGGTGAAGTTGGATGGGAGTGGATTACGACGAGTGACGTGTAACGGATATGAGAATGGAACTCCGGCGTGGCATCCCTTTGTTGTGCCTATGACTATGGGGGACTCAGAACGGAGCGTACTAGTAGGAGACAAGTTAATGGGTGAATTTGATGATGTACTATGGATGAATTGTTGACATAGATACAAATAAAATCTAGTTTAGCCGTCCCCTATGTCTTTTGCTGCTCGCTCATGAGTTCAGATATCATGTTGTATGGGCTGTAGGATGGAATAAACATTAAATGCAAGCTTTGTAATAATAATAAAGACTGAAGATTTTGAGGTATTTAATTATCTCGTGTGAGGAAAAGCCAAACTAGCCTCGTAAGTCATAATAATGCTTAGGAGAAAATATATGTTGCAGTTAAACATACGTGAAAAAGCCAGGCCGAAGATTACTGCTAATGGTTCCTGGGAGATGGAAATGGTTTGGCATAATCCTTTACGATTTGGATAGAAGAAAATGATCTTCTGAATATTTTTTGTGTTTTATTTTCAGATCTTACATGTAATTAAACATCTCATGGAAGATTTCTGAAAATTTCGAATGTTTAGTTTTCAGTGATTTGTTATATTTGTATTTTATTTTCTATATTTGTGTCCATGCATATTCTCTACCGATGGTAATGTCCATGCTTTCAATGCTATTTCAACTGAAGGGAATTAGAATTAGATTTGATTTTCATTAATAATCTCTCTGAATGATCACATTCAGCGGAACAATTTGTAGTTCAGTGAATCTACTTCTGCAGCTGAGATGGTGGAAGCAGCAGTATTCTTGTCCTTAAATCACTCTTTCCAGTTTAACCTTAATGTTAAAGTCCATAACCCAATCGATAACCACAAAACTTAATACAGCTCGATTCTTTTGGGTTTTACTAACAGGTGAAACCACAGCTGCATACCATGACTATTAAGCATTACAGTAGTCATCCTTATTCATTTAAAAGTCAGGATAAACCTTATTGTACGGCGCATCAAAACGACTTAGATTTCAGCCGTCCATAAACATCTTATATTTGCATTGCAGTATTCTTCATTTTTTTTTTAGCAAAAGTTCCAATGAAACATTAAAGCATCGCAGCAGCCTCATCCATATCTAGTAAATTCAATTTTACCTTATTGTGAATCCAATCTCATAAAATACAGGGAGGGGCGGACAGGTGGCCTAGTTACTAGGTCCTGAACAGAGCGGCTCACTAATTAATCGAACAAAATAAATATGTTAATCGCTAGAAGGCACATTCATACAACACATTAGACCCTACGTTTTACATAGATGCATATGTTGCAGGTACAAGAACTTACCGTACTATCAGATTCATTGGGGTAAAACCAGCTAGATCCATAATCCAACATTTCCCGCCTATAGGGAGGGAATATGTACAGAACTTCTGGTGAACTCTTAAAGAGGAGAGCAACACAAACACATACCCACCAAGGGAATTCCCCAAACGTATGGAGTAAATTACCAGATCTTCACATGGTAACGACTTCCCCTGGCCGAGAAAATCTATTGCCCATATTCGGCGATCACGACCAAGATCCTTTAGGTGCTTTCATAGTGAAATGAACCGACACCAAAACCAGGAAGAAAAATCATTGCCGGGGAATTAACATTTTGGCACCCTGATTTCTCATAGAAAATTCAATTTTGGCTTCCATTCCCAATAACAACTGCTAAAGGGAGCAGCATAATCATCTTTACTCTCATCCGGCAAACCAGGAATGATAACCTTGGGTAAACTGCCAGCACCGTTCACATCTGGAGTACCCTCTTTTCCATCAACTACATAAGAGTTATAACTTTTACTCAAGACATGAAGGCACTTGAATCAAAATTCTCAAATTCCTTCAATGCAGTGATAGGGCAGCAAATTTGGCTCTGATTGGCAGGTCGGCTTCCGGAGTTTGAGTCTCAAGCTGGGGATCACCACTTCCTTTTGTCTCTTTATGCTAAACTAATCAGCACCAGAATATCTGAGTGCTCCACGAGAAGGTTTAAAAAGAACATAACGCATTCTTTCCTTTTTTTAAGTATGGAAAACTTTGATTGATTTGAACAAAGATATCCCCCAATAGCTTTCCCTCTAACGTTTTCAACGTACTAAAATGATGTAGAATGGCAAGAGAGAAATTCCATTCCTGAATCAACTTTCATGTCATACCAAAACAAAAGAACTATTGGAAGAGCTTGCTAAGAAAGCTGGAAGCATATCTATAAATTCTTCAGTACCCAACAAAGTATTTTGCTACAAGATGAAATTTCATTTTAAGAAGTCCAATTTTTTATTAATAAAACATCAATAAATTATCACATTAGCAGTTGCAATATCATCTTTTCTTTTTATGCTATGACTAATTTCCTAAAATACATCATAGCTCTAAAGCCACTACTAATTTTCCCTTACTTTACTCTACTCCCTTTCCCACTATACTAGATGATACTACTCATTCTTCTTTCTGCTTTTAGAAGGTTCCTCCTCGCTTTCAAACTCATGCCAAGTGCTATTATCATTGTACAGATATTGGTATTTGTATTTTGCAGTTTTGAGAAATTTGAACTCTGAGGGTTTTGCTAGTTTATGTATTTATAGATTTCTACTTTAGCTTTTCTTGCCACATCTTTTAGTAATCGATTCTGCATGCTATTTTACCTTACAAGACTTCTGTTTAGTGATATTGTTTTTTGGCAGAGAGTCTTCTCTATCACTTTTTCTCCCTTTTCTTGAACTCTTTTCTCTCCCATTTCTTTTCCACTTATGGCTGGGGACTATGTCAATGATAAGCTCATTTAAGAATGTAAGCTAATAAACTTCTTACAGGTTCACTATTCTTGTCCTGGTAACTTGAGTGTACCCAATCAAGGGCCAAGACATATATATACACTTAAGAACAGGGGCGGATAATAAACATAATAAGAAAAACAACAGTGAAGAGAAATAAGACAGCCAGTCTTCTGTATTAGCCCTAAAAGGAGAGATTTCATCGTTATACACTATGTTCCTCGGACTCTTCAAAAATGTCAACCGGTGCGTGTCGGATTCTTCCGACACGGGTGCGACATCGAAAGTGAAGAGTCCGCGCAACTTAGGTTATACACATTGAAACCGCAAAAGATTCATTATTCAAACAGAAAAAGGCGATTCATTTGATTTGGACAGGTTATGATTATGAGCTCGAACAAAAGCATGCAAAAAGCTATTATCTACTGTCACTTTCTGAGTCTTCAAAAGAACCGGCGAATAGTGCCAGACAATACATGTTTACACCTAAATAGAGAAACTTTTGGATCATGGAGTAACACATGAGGGAGTAGAAATCTCCTATATCTTTCAACTCTCGCAGACCAACCCTTTTGAATGAGGACTTTGAGGTGTCTATGAACCTTTTTTTTTTAATCATTCCAGAGTTACAGATTGGAAAATAACTAGTTCACAACATATGATTTTGGGGACACAGAGAAGCATGAGAAGTCTGATTAAGAGGTTAAAGGAAAATAACTAGTATACAACATATGATTTTTGGGGACACAGAGAAGAATGAGAAGTCTGATTAAGAGGTGAAAGGAATATCTTTCTGTAGGCTCATCAAAAACCAACGCCTTAAAACCAGACCTGAGGGGCCAAGCAAAAGCAGAAAATAGAATTACAGCATGAAAAGGCAAACCACATTCCAGCAGCAAAAGAGATGAGATGTTGTAGAAAATCAGCTATGTTATATCTTACACCTATAGGAAAAGTTTCAATAGACAGATCAGAACAAGCCCGAAAAAGAGGGCATATCCAGTGCAGTATTTGCCTCAGAACAAGCATGAAAAAGAACGCATATTCAGTGCAATATTTGCCACACAATATTCATTATTCGGTGAAATATCTTCCACGCAATATTCAAGTTGTCAGTCAACTGACATTACGCAATATTCAAGTTGTCAGTCAACTGACATTCATTTGATGAGAGGACATGACAAACCAACTAATTTATAAGGAAACTTTCTTTTTTTATGACAGTGGTTTATGGGCTAGCTTGTGCGTATTTCAACAAATTTCATCAGGTATCTAGTACCTCCTGAGCACAGATACCGGATAACTCTGCTTACTAAGGCTTAGACAGATGGAAAGAAATCCCGACTGCTTTGCCACCGCTGGAACCTAAACCTGAGACTCACGGTTCTCCCCCAATTCATTCATTGATCACTAGGCCATACTCTTAGTTGCAAGGAAACTATCCATCTTTTGAAACTTTAGATCAGGGAATTCAGCTACTACACTCGGTTTGAACTTTGAAGAAGAGCTTCTTTCATCTTAGCTCATAACTTCGAGAAGGCAACAAGCGTATCGTTAAAGTTCACCTGTGCAGCATGCTTGCCTTTTCCCTCACTCCTTTTTCCCTCCCTATTGTCCTAGGGGGTCTTCAGGTATTTAAAAAACAAAGCAGTAAGTAGTAGTATTTGATTGTTTACCTAAGGAAACCATTGTTGTTAAGGTTATCGGCAAGCAGATCTTCAATGGTGATTTCACGCTGCAATACCCAGTTGGCAATTCTCCTGTGCCTTTTGTCAATCCTTGCCTCTGCCAAATACAAGAAAGCCCGTGCCACCGCAAGTGTGGAAAATAAAAGCCAAATTGAAGCAAACAACCTTCCAGGTAGAGTCTTGAAAGCCTTGTCGCCATATCCAACAGTTGTAACAGACATTACCGACAAGTAAACTGAATCGATCCAATCCAAATTCTCCTGGAAATACAACACGAGTGGCCCCAATCCGATGCACAAAAGCACAGCACCCAGAGCCAAACCCACTTTCAATCTGATTCTCATTCTCCCCTTGGCTACATCGACTATGCAATCCATAAATCCGCCACGCCCCTGGTCGACGTGGCTAGCTAATTGTCGTTGCCTGCCGGTTAATATCAAGTTCTCCTGCAAGTCAAGTACGTAATTGACGACCCCACTAAGCAAAATGTCGATGAAACCAAAACCCACAAGCACAAAGATACAAGCAAAGAGTTTGGTGAAAGGAGTAACTGGAGCAATATCACCGTAGCCAATGGTAGGCATAGTCTTGTCTCTTCCACGAATAAATGAACCTATAACTACATATTCTATATTTACAATTCTTGTAACTAGATTTTGGAGCCTATATTTATCTAGTTTTTAAATATATAGTCGGGTATACCAAAATATAGCATAAATATAGCGGAAATACGGACGCGAAAAGAAATTTTCAAAACAAACTTTAGATATTTATGTATTATAAATCATTTCATTAAGAGTGCTATATTTATGGAAACAAAATCTAAATTTCAATTTTAATTAGAATCGGTTATATTGTTCGGTTATATTGTTCCAAATTATATCACATAAACGGACGGAGGGAGTATATGTTTTTGTAGATTATTCACGCAAATATCCTAACAACCTATAACCCATTCCATATATCTAGTATTCCATATCTCATTCAAACGCTATATTTATGGAAACAAAATCGTTTCAATTTTAACAAATTCAAAAAAATTGAATTCAAAAATTTGAACAATCATATTTTTAACCAAAAATAAAAAGGTTGAAAAACCTTTGAAAAATAACAATATCAAAACAGTGAACATAGCTTGATTATCACGACGAATATATATTTGATTTCATCAAGTTGAGTTCATAATTGAGGTAACGATTTTTTCGCTGCAAACTTTTTTTTTTTTTTTGTTCGTCTTTTCCGAAATTGTTTTAGCTAAATTGAATTTAACACATTCTTTGTATTCGAAAACAACGGGATAATGACAAGCGTAAGCTGCGTTGATCGTCATTACGGTTTTTGGAACGATCGGAAGCTTGTTTTGTGAATTACAAAATTGATCTTTGTTGTGTTCATTGATAATTGCAATTACGATGAGTTAGTTTGTACGATTATAAATCAATTAGGCGTGGATCTCTGTTAGGAAAACTATTTCAATAAAATATACTGTTGAAGGCGATTTTCAACCAATTGAAATACACAACGATATGGGAGTTCGTGTGTACGTTGAGCTTAAGAGAGAAAACAGAGTTTTGGGGATGTATCCAATGTGCGTTAGTATTCATGATTTGGATGTTGAGGATTGTGCAAGCGGTAATCGTATTATTGGAGATGATGTCTTGCAAATTGGATATAGCGAGAATCGGGATGATATGAAAGTTTGTGATTCTCGTAAACAACTTGTTGTTTTGTTTGGGAATGATAACAATTTGATAATTTCGAAACCGGAAGCGAAAGGAGTTTTTGTCGATCAAATTTACCGGGATAAGGAAACTTTGAAAATTGCGATGACGAAATACGCAATTCGTGAAAGATTCAATTTCAAAACGAGAGAGATCGAATGCTATAAGGTATGATGTATTACGGTATCGAAAGTGCGGATGTATTTTTGTTATATTTGTCTTGTATTTATATGATCTGTTAACTTATTTAGCACCTTTGTTAATTTTAAAAATGTTTGATGCAATATATTCGATATATTTTTTTATATATTTATCTTGTATTTAATTGATTCAATATGTACTATTTGAATTGTATTATGTAGCTACACTACGGCATCTTTGGTCGCGGAATGTAAATGGAAATTCGGAGCGTCGAGAATTGGGGATTACGAAATGTTCGGGGTTAGAGCTTTCGATGACGAACATACATGTCCGTTGAAGGACAAGGTGTATTCACAAAGGCGGGCAACAAGTTGGTTTATTGGAGAAGCGGTTGTGAAGGCGAAAATAACTAACCATAAAAGGAAGGTCACACACAGGGATATAATAGATGATGTTAAGAATGAATTCGGCGTAGATGTTTCTTATATGATGGCATGGAGAGCTAGAGAGAAGGCTATAAAAGATTTCGAGAGGTGATCGATTTGATTCATACAAGAAGTTGCGGCATATATATACATACTTGATAAAACGTATCTGGATCGCTCGTTAAAATGCATAAATCACCGGAAAATGAGTTTATGTATTTGTTTGTAGCACTCAAAGCATTCATAAAGGGATTCGAGTGTTGTAGACCAATAGTTGTAGTGGATGGTGCACACCTTAAATCAACGTATAATGGTACATTTGTGTCGGCAAGTACTTTGGATGGAGCAGGTATGTGTAATTCTATTCTACGAATGTTTTTTTTTATAAATACAACATTATGCATATTGATTTGCAAATAAATTTTGCTAAAAACATACTACGGATGTATTCTTGGTGTAAATTTGTGAATATTATATGATGAAATACCTTGTAAATATGAGGTAAATATATTGTAAATATATCTTGTTGTTTTATAAATGATGGTGCTAAAAATACGGTGTGAGATCAAATTCGGTTGAAATATGTTTTGAATATAATATAAATATAAGCTGATTTTTGTAGGTAATATCCTACCACTAGCGTATGGTGTGATAGATTACGAGAATAATAAGTCGTGGACGTGGTTCTTTGAAGCTGTTCAAGCGAGGCTTATGGTGTTAGGCAAAATATGTGTGTCGTGTCGATAGACATGAAAGCATAATACACGCGATTTCTAAGGTGTATCCTCTTGTTCCTCATTTGGCTTGTGTATGGCATTTGTGGAAAAATGTGACAAAGCAATACACAACAAACGGTGAGGTGTTGAGTCCTATATTTTATTCACTAGCGAAAGCATACGAGCGGGATGAGTTCGATAAATTGATGGAGAAGATTGGGAATGTTGATATTCGGGTAAAACGATACCTAGAAGATCTTTGGAAGAGATAAATGGTCTAGGCTTTATTCACTGTTAATAGAGGATGGACAATGACTTCGAATATAGCCGAATGTATTAATGGAAAGCTGGTTCTTTGCAAGAGAGTTACATATTTTTGATTTCCTTGAAGAAGTGAGGAAGATGTTTGGTAGATGGAATTGCACAAATAGAAAAAATGGTACCTATACATTCACAACAACGATGAGGCGGTATCAAGAGATGTTGTCGATCAACGAGTACAAATCAATACGAATGAGGGTAACTTTGTTTGCAACACAAAAATTTAATCTACATTTTTACTATATGTAATGTATATTTATATATATTCCTAATATGGTAAAACTGCTCAGGTAATGCTTGTTTATTTGTTAAATGGTTCTCAGGTTGAAGCGTCTTTGAATATGTTTACACGGTGAATGATGGACCGAGGCGTTTCATAATAGATTTGAAGAAGAAAACTTGCGGTGCACGGGATGTTCCAACTAGACGAGATACCGTGTTCTCATGCATGGGCGGTATTGAAGAATAAAAATTTGTTCTTGATGTATATTGTTCGGATTTATTCAAGCCGGAAACGATTGTGAACACATATAATGTGCCGATTGATCCTCTTCCCGATGAGACCGAGTGGAATGTTCCTAAAAGTATATTAGATGAAGTTGTTATGCCACCGATCTATAAGAGACCCACTGGGAGGCCAAAAAAGAAGAGGGACAAGCCATTACGGGAGTTGATGATTGGTAAACGCGAGAAATTCGTGCGGTAAATGTGGACGTCTTGGTCATAATAGGCGTTCGTGTGATAATCCGCCGCTCGATAAGAAGAATAAATAAGTCCATTTTGATTTTATTTGTTAAGACAATTCTACTTTAAATTTCTAGTTAAAAATAAAAAATGAATTCATCTTGAATTCATATTGTTCTAGTATGATTGTATTTCACATCGTTGAACATCCGATGTTTTTCAATGTAATGCTATATTGGTGGTTAAATGGTATTTGGAAAGTCTACTCTATGTTAACTTATTAGACCTTTTGTTTTGGATTTATGATTTAATAGTTGTATTTCGTATATATTTTGGCTATATTTTAGTTGTATTTTGTATGATACGGTAGATAATACTTATTACTTGAAATATTTTTTAATTAGAAATATTTTCCCAGACTTATACAAGTTAGTGAGTAGGAATTTTCTTGTTAACTATATTTGATATATATTTTACATATATTTGAAGTGTATTTAGATGAAATTTTAAATTTTGTAACAAGCTGCAAAAAAATGATGTTAATTTTAAAAATGATCTTATGGAATATATCGAGTTATATTTTACATATATTTGAAGTGTATTTAGTTGAAATTTTAAATTTTGTATATATATATTGTATATTAAATGGTTATATATACTACTTTGTTAAATAATACATTTCACGAGATAATGAAAAATGGAATTTATGCATTGAAAAGATAACATACTTGAAAGAAACAACAATATAAAAACCATAAGGTGGTGTTCAATATTAATCATCCTAAAAAAGATTTTTGCACATGAAACAATATGTCCAAAATGAAAAAACAGCAACAAAAGTCGCAACCAACTATGCTATTGTTCAACATGAAAATGAAAAAACACAAATGAATTGGTGGCCTAATCAAGATCCTCTTTATCAAGCTGCATCGTAATCAACTGCTGGTCTAATTGGTCTTGGAGGCTGCTCGTTATCACTTGACGCATTGTTGTTTGACTTATCCCATGCATAGTCGCATAAAAGGGCGCCGTATCTCATACGGAGTAACTTTGCATCGAATTCGGTTGGGATGGCGCACTTGAGCTCAAGTATTCGGCGAAGGCGGCCACATACACACCACGATCCCTGGAACAAAAATGATCAAAAAATTTACTTATCAAAAAACCACGAAAAAAAAAAGATGTATTTATTGTGTTTTTTATTGGAAGAGATTCTTACATGCTAGATGGAGCTTGTTGCGGGAGATTGTCTACATTCACAATGTCAAAGTTGTCGGTTTGTTCTCTATTTACGTAAGAAGGATGTGTGGCAAAATCTATATCCGCCTTCTTCTCATAGAAATCGATCATTTGTGTTGTGTGTCACTAGAGTAGCCAACATTTTCACTCCGACTCTAACGACGACATCATGCCTGCGACTCGGTATGAGTTGTATACGTAGATGGACATGTTTGTAAAAAGAAAAAATAAGAAAAAAACAAACATATAAAATTTGTAGAAAAATGAATGATCTTTTCATTGGATGAGGCCGGACATTTTGTCGATGAATGATATCACAACCAAAATCCGGTGATTTTCCTCTTTTATGTTGACGGAATTAGTACGTTGTCAACGGTATACCATGGTACATTAGCCAAAGCACATGTGCCCGTTAATGTACTCACACAGTTCATCTTCCTTACTGGCGACACATGTGGATGAATCAGGGTTTTCCCAAGATTTGTAAATTTCAGCAACTAAAGTGTGAAAAATACGGTGGCAGTGGTGAATCTATAGTTGTTGTTATTGTGATACTTCCCCTTCTTGCGTAGGTAGTAGAAAATAACATCAATATCTTTTGTAAAAACATCAATTCGGTGACTATAATCAACACTATGTTCAAAACAAATATTCTTGTATATATAGTAAATATAGTGCAATATACTCTTATATATAGTAAAAATACAATTACGTATACACAGACGATCTTGTCTTGAACTAGTAAATTAATGTACGTATATTAAATATAGTGCAAGTATAATGATGACAATATTCTATAAATACAAGTTGTGACAATAAGTACCTCAACCTACTCCCTCAACTTAAAACTATAAAAACATGGTTCAAATGAATTTAAAGGCATCAGCAAAACAGATACACATATACACATATATAGTACTGCTTTAAAAGTTAAAAGTTTCAGTTAAATATAGAGAAAATATATGGTAAATATGCCTGAAATATATTTTTTACAATATATGTCAAATATTGTAAAAAATATACTCTAGATACATCACATTGTAATTCTATTATAAAACATAAAAAAATTAGATAACAAGCGAGAAAAGATATCAAAACCTCATCGGTCCAAAGTTGCCCATCCATAGATAACAAGTAGAACCGATTTTTGTCGGCTACGGTTGTAACGCCTAAATGAAACCGAAGTTCGGCATCCGCGAGATCGAGTCCTTCCTTGTTCTTTACGTAATGATTTTCATTTGGCTTCTGTATATCAACAATGGAAAGAACATACGTTAAGTTTATTGATAATTGAATTACGGCAAAATAAAAAAACAAGTTGTGACAATAAGTACCTTTTGTCATGCGATTTCAATAGATCGTTCTCAAGCCACTTTTGATATTCTTGAAGAAACGAAGTATCTAACGGGGCATTTATAGGGTGGTCAACAAATGGGTGTTTTTTCGATAAATGCAGGAGCGATATTTTTGGCGAGAAGAACCCGAGCTAAAATTGGGACAATAAGGGGACAGGTTATATTTGCTTGGTTTCCTTTCTCGGGCAGCACCTGGATGGACAATGATCTGTTTTTCAGAGTTTGAAAACTGTGCAGTCTCACCACTTGAGCTTTGGCCCGCATTTGGTTGTACGGGAACTTGTTGTCCGGTTTCATCACTTGAGCTGTGGCCAACTATCGGTTGTACTCCAACTTGTTGTTCGGTTTCATTAGTTGAACTTTGTCGGTTGTTGGTTGTACTCCAAGTTGGATTGGTATCGAGAATCGGGAATCATTGAGACATGGTTACGGGTTATTGTCCACATTCGAGGAGTCCTTAAACTTGACAAATCGGTTTGATCATCGCGTGGTCTTGGAGGAGGACCGAGAGGAATAACACATGCTAAAGGGCGAGTTGATTAGCAAGTCCGCTACCATTTCCTCGATGCGGTAAATTCGGCATTAGCATTCTCCATATCGCCGATTTCTTTGAGATTCTGAAATAAAAAACAAGAAAAAAACGGTGGTGTTTGTCAATTATTGCTTATCAAAACGACATTTCAGTACTTAAAAGCCACATTTCAGTACTTACATCAAAATTTAAATGGATTGGTGTTATGGGCACTCCATCTGTTTGTGCATCACTTTTAACTCTGGTTTCTTTATCCACATCAACAACGAAACCGGATCATTAATTGGCAACCCAACTCCCTCAACCTAAAACAATAAAAACATGGTTCAAATGAATTTAAAGGCATCGACAAAACGAGATACATATATACACATATATAATCTTGCTTTAAAAGTTAAAAGTTTCGGTTAAATATAGAGAAAATATATGGTAAATATACCGAAATATAGTAAACGAAACGAGAATAAGTAACATGAACATAATAATCAAAATACAATTAAAATACAGCCACAACATATATGAAAAACTAATATTAAAATATCAATCCAAAACAAATATATACTTTGCTAGTATATATAAACACAATCATAACAAAAATAGCACAAATAGATACATCAAAAAGGACACTACTAACAAATCACCATGTGAAAACTATATATGTAAATACACTATAGGTAATACAAAACACGGCTAAAAATCAATATTTTCACTTTGAATAATATCTTGCAAATATAGAAAAGTGAAAGAAAAAATGAGTACCTTGGATGACTCCTCTGCGCGGAAGTGGCACCACCACCTTGATTCTCTTTGGTTGAAAGCTTTACTGTACCGCCACTTTGATTGCCTTGATAAATCCCACCATCACTATGTAAGTCAGCTTTTAACATTGTGTCGCCGACCTTTAAAATTTTCCAAAAGAAAATATAAAGTCTTCCAATAAATATATCAAAATAACTTAAAAAGTAAATAATTTCCATTTTTAGTGTTGATTTTTACCTTATACGGTGTTTGATTGCCCTTTATTGCATCTAACAACTTTTTGAAGTAGTTATCCATGTAGTCAAACACCTACGGTTTTGAAAGATAAAAAATAGAATTAGAATCGTTAATTACTTGACACAAGCAATATGAAGTAAAAAAAACATATTGAAAACAAAACGCCTACTTCTTTCTTGAAAATCCGAATCTCTTCCCTTATCGAGTTAAACTCATTGTTCGGGGTCTTTGTAGGTGCATCTTGTTTCCTTGTCCCTTTTATCCCAGATTCCTTCCGTGATGGTTGTTTCTGGAAGGAGGAACGGCCCCAGAGCTGCGTCCGTTTCTTGCCTCGCGGGGAATCGAATTAGCACTCCTTTGTTCTTTGTTTGCCCTTTGGACGGATGCGGTGGTGTGGTACTAAAATCATCGTAATCATCGTCTACCAAATCGGTATCATGTACACCATCAACTCCATGTTTGACGTACGGTATGTCATGTGCAACGGAGGCAATTTAAGAGTTTCCAACTCATGGGGTGTTGGCACAACTTCCTCAAATCTACGGGGATCGTGAACAACAAAATATAGAAACTATATTACCGTATATATCTACATTGGTAACATACTAAAAAAATGAGGAAAATATAGTCAAAATATATTGATCACAAATGACTTATTTCATAAATATAGACAAAATATAATCAAAATATAGCATGTAAAACAAACATATTAAAACGGTTAAATGGTAAAAGACACAAAGCTGTTAAAAAGGCGTTTTACCGGATTTTTATCGTCTACGAACATGCCATCCATCAATTTCTTGAATTCGGTTTTCCTTCCGTAGTTCGCCGAGTTCAAAATTCTAGGAATTAAATTCCCCGTCTTAAGCGCAATGGTGGACGGGACTTTTGAGCAACATTCATACAACCATACTTGCATAGCAAGCGGCAAACCATGAATCCTATAATATTTCTTAAAACCAGCATATTTCTGCCCGATGCTTACAACCAACTCTCTAAACGAATCTTTACCCCAAGGATACTCATTATATCTCCCGTCCTCTACAACATCAAAATGGATCCTTGGTATGTTTGTTGAGTTCGGCTCACCACAATGTACCCACGTATTTATGAAATACAATATTGCCATCTTAACTGCGTCATCCCCTTTATCATCCCAGACAGTCTTGTTGAAACACTCAATAAGCTCGTGTCTTTTAACTGGCAATTGATTCTCCTGATTTCTACCAAAATAGTCCACCATAAGCCTATTCGGTTTTGAGTTATCATAAACAAAATCATTTTCATCAGATACACAATCTAGCCCGATTGATCGGTGCAAATTCTCTAAGGCCAAAACGCAGAACTTTACCATTTATTTCAAATGTAAAGCACCTATATCTTGCCCCTAAGTTCTTTGACCATAAAGCAGAAAAAAAATGTGCTTGTACATCCATTTTTGCATTACGAGATATTTACCAAAACAAGAATTCCTAAACATATCCATCGTGGATCTGTTAGTTTGCCTCTAATATCTTGCATTACATTAACATTCGTGTATCTACACATAGATGGTGCCACAGCAGGGTGCTTGGTAACCAAAAATTTAGATACCTGAAACAACATGCCAAAAAACAAGTATGATTAACATATATTGACTAAATGTACTTAAAAATATACACAAAATAACTGTCAACAAAATAATAACTGAATGTACTTAAAAATCTTAAAAATCACTGTAATAACTGTCAACAAAATATACACAAAAATAACTGAATGTACTTAAAAATCTTAAAAATCACGATTATGGTGAAGAAAAATACGCACGAAATATCGAAGAAACAAGTGTAAAAAAAACAAAAAAATATACTTAAAATGCACACAAAATATAAATATGTTTAATTCATAGATACGTAATAAGCGAACAAAAAAAAAAAAAGAACTAAATATACTGAAAATACAACAAAAATATACCTCTTCATCATCATCCTCATCCACATTACGTTTGGCTTTAGCAATTTTCTTGCCCTTAACATTAACAACATTGTCACTTGACCTTTCTCTTCTTTTGTTTCTCCATTTGAGAAACATTTTTCAATTTTCTTGTTGTTTACTCTTCGAATCAACATATTCCTTATAACGCCTAGGATCGTTAATTCTTTTTGAACGATTCTCGGCATAAGAACTGCAATGGAAGTTTCATGTTGAGAAATTCCCAAAGAAAAATTAGGAATCGCACATTCGGGTTCTATACTGTATTTCTCATCGGAGTAGCTGACTTTTTTAGTCATTCCAATTGAATCTAAGAAAAAACAACCAAGAACAAACAACGATAGTTACTTACTTAGACTTGCATTCCCGATTCAAACGAAAAAAAAAACACCCAAAATATAGGTTAAATACAAGGTAAAAAATAAAAATACGTATAGAATCTTACTTTATTTTGGGAATTAGATTTGAAACGTGAGAGAAATCAATGAGTAGTTAATTAGAGATAAAAAAGGAAGTTGAATAATTGAAAAGCGATTTGAAATTGGATGAAAGTAATGGATATGGTGAATAATGGCGTCTATTTAGGATGAAGGAGAGAGACACGTTTTTTTTTTTTAAATTTAGGGGAGTGGGAAGTTATCGGATGAGTGGTAAAAACATGGTAGCTATGTGAAGTAAATATGATATATTTTAGCTACTAAATATAATTATTGAAAAGTTTAGTTATGTTCAATAAATAGGTAATAATGGAAATAGGTTAATTTAATGGAACCTATGTATAGCCAATTAATATTTTACCTCATTGCATAGAAATGTTTTCTATGCAATGAGAGGCTTGGTTTGCTAAATGTGGTTATTTTTGCATTTAAATTCTAGCCAAAACGTTTTAATTGTACTAGTTAAAAAAAAAAAAATCACTTAGTATAGAAAATCAATTAGATATTCCAATTGTGAACAAATTTGAAGGTAACTGAAATTAACTTAATTAATTAAACCTCTTGACTTAATGGAGTGAAATATTTATCAATTTATTACTGTTCAGTTTAAACAATTAATTAAATAACTGTTCTCACAATTTTAGCTTTAAATTCTGATAAATGTGTTTAAAAATCACAATAAATGTCTAAGAATTTGAAAATGATATACAATAATAAACTGGATGATATTTTGCCAAATGGAATGGCAAAATATTACGAAATTTTTTTTGTAAAATCTTTTTAGTTTAAATAAGTGCATATGTCACTCCATTTGTAATTCAGGAAGTTCGACTAGTTAAAAAAAATTCATGAAGGGTAAAAATTAGGTGTCAACAACTTCATTACGAAATCATCAGGTCATCATTCACCGAGTTAGAAGCTTGGATGGTCACTTAAATTTGGATAATTGGCCACCATAGTCACTCAACTTTGTTTTGTTTTCCAAAAGTCATTCAACTTTGAGATAGAAGCTTGGATGGTCATAATTCCAAGAGATAAAAATCAACTTTCATTTTTTCCTCCAAGAACCAAAGAGACACCTGATATAAAATTTTCCATGGTCATTTTAGCGGAAATAAATTTTTATTAAACATTTAATGAGTGACATCTATAAATAATCTAATAAAATGTTTAAAAAAATTAAAATCAATATTTAATTATGTTTAGGGATTCAATTCATCATAAGTAGTGTATATAGTACTAAATTTTAGGATATTATTCATCATTAATACATAAAAATAATGAACATATAAATATATAAAAAATTTAGATTGAAAACACAACATTTAAAAACTATTAAGTAAGCGAATTAATTAGTGCATATAGTACTAAATTTAGAATATTATTCATCATTAATACATATAAATAATAAACATATAAGTATATACTTATACGAAATGTCGTAAGTAATATAGTAAGGCACAAATAATAAAAAAAAAAATTATTCTATAAATAGAGAATTCTATTAGATTAAACAACTAAGCCAGCTGCCATTGCCTCTATCATGATCGAGAGACTTGGAAGTGCAGCCATAAAAGATCTGACATCACCAAAGAAAATGGCGTTGCACTGTCAGTACATGTAATTTAAATCATTTTTACTAAACATTAACCATGTTCATTTCCAAGAGATAAAAATCAAGAGCCTTCACAATCCTCCAAGAACCAAAGAGACACCGATCCTCTCTTTTGCGCAACTCTCTTTGGCCACCCTTTTAAATTTTTATTACCCTCCTCAAACCCCTCGAGCCAATAAAATTTTAATCTAATAGAATTTTACATTTTTAAAATAAATTCTTTTATTATTTATGCCTTAAAATATTACTTGAGACATTTCTTATATATACACAGAAAATTACATAATTAATGGTTGAATATTGTGAAAAGCTAGTCTTTTGGCGAAATTTTAGAAACTCGAGCAAATCTTAATATCTCGTAATATTTAATACAATTGTAAACTATGATGAGAATTGAATAACATATATAATTAAGATCATAGGATGCGGTGTCACACAGTGTATTATTAAAATGTAATTAACAAGTCATTTAAGTAGTAGTATGACTTTTTGTATACGCTTATTTCTATATAGGCTCCTTGGCGGAAAAACAGGAAGATGTAGGAGGGTGATTCCATTTTGACCATTGGTTTGAAGTGTGAAAAACTTGGTAATCTTGGTCATCAACATTTCTTGTTCCTCTCCTAGGCTGGTGGGGCAGAAGGGGAGGAAATGAAGAAATATATATATATATATATGAGACGAAGCTGGGGATTTTCTTGAAATGGATTTTTAAACGTGAAATTTTTTTTTTTTTGGAGCCCGATGACATAGCGACCTATGCTGAAATATTTAGGCATGGAGAAAATGATTCATCAATTTGTATGTCAATCGGCAAGATTCAATCCAAAGGGTCCATCTTCTCCCACCGCGATAACCCTTTAGATTACTCAGTTCCTCTCTTACTTGCGCAACTCTCTTTGGCCACCCTTTTCCTTCTCTTGGCTTCTACCCTCCTCAAACCCCTCGGCCAGCCTACCAATGTCATCCAAATTTTTGTAAGTCATTCATTCCTTATTTTTTTTCTAATTATGATCGCACCCATCTTGTAAATTAGACAGGAATGCATATAGATATCATTTTCAAAAAAAAGTTGATTTTAGGTTTGAAGTTTGATAATGTCTATTTTTCTTTGTGTGTGTATATATATATACACACACAAAACTTCTATCGACGTACTGAATATACCATTTGTCTTACTGTGTATGACCACATAAAACTGAATTTTTTTTCTTTACTTCCTGCAATAAAATATTCACATAATGCATTCATACATGCTAGAATTTTTTTTTTATATCTTTATAATTTTTACTATAAGAAAATCCAAAGTTTGTCCACTAAATATTTTTGTTGTTTGTCTAAAATAGTATGTTTTTGTTATTTGAAAGAAATGGAGTATTTGATTTCAGATAAAATTCAATTAATTTTTTTTAAAAGTTATTCTTTCTATGGATGATGCATATTCAGATGTTTTAAAATGAACATTCTGTCTGCGCATATATATATATAACCTAATTAGAGTAATAAAAAGATGAAAGATGCATGCAGGGTGGCCTAATACTAGGTCCTTCGTTTCTGGGACGAATTGATGGGTTTGTAGCGCTTTTCTATCCTTACAGAAGTCTGGTAGTGATTGATGCGGTTGCTCTATTTGGGTATATGTTCTACTTTTTCTTGATTGGAGTGCAGATAGATATTTGGATCCTGAAGAGAGTTGAGAAGAAGGAGTTCATCATTGGCGTATCAACTGTGGCGGCTGCTCTTGTGCTAAGCATCACCGCCTCTTTTATTCTGCTCAGCTTTAAAATAAATGTTGAGCCATTAGTGTCTAACTCACTCCCGGTAGTAGCAACCATGTCTTCGGTACTCGGCTTCCCAGTCATCGCCCACTATCTCACTGAGCTTAGGATGGTCAATTCTGATTTCGGAAGGATGGCACTTTCTTGTTCCCTTGTTAGCAATATGTTCGGGTTTTTAATCATAACTATCACCAGCCTGTCAAGTCAACCCTCCGTGGAAAAATTCATCATTCTGCAAAACATCACATCTGGTATTGGCTTTACCATGGTTATATTTTTCGGTGTGAGACCCCTAATCATATGGAGCATGCGAAGAAATCCTCCAGGAGAGCCATTAAAGCAAAGTTTCATTTGTATGGTATTTATCGGGGTCTTGCTATCTGGATTTTGCAGCAAGGCTTTAGGCCTACACATCTTCTACGGGCCATTACTTTACGGTCTAGCCATGCCTGCCGGACCACCACTAGGCTCTGCCCTGGTGGAGAAGCTTCAATTCATCGTTTCATGGCTCTTTATGCCCATCTACTTCGTCAAAACCGGTTTGGTTATTGACATATTTTCTGTCAAACTCAAGAATTATTTGGTTCTACAATCAGTTATTCTCGTTGCTTGTTTGGGAAAATTCCTTGGAGCACTCATCTCTTCAATCAACAACCAAGTTTCCCTCCGAGATGCAATGTCAATTGGGCTCGTAGCCAACGTCCAAGGTGTTCTAGAGCTAGGCATGTTTAAAATGTTGAAGCAAAATGAGGTAAGGAGTATATATTTATGGTTCGTTCTTTTTCCTAATAAGAATTAATTAAGGTTAGTCTTAAAAGGAGTATTTCTTAACTCGCTAGCTTGCTCATGAATTGATACGTATGTTTTCATGTATGGAACACAGGCAATAGCAGATGAAGCTTTTGTTGTCTGCTGCATATCCCTGTTAATTGTAACTGCAGTTGTCACATCAATACTGAAGTCTGTGTGATCCACATAAAAGATATGCAGCACACAAGAATAGAAATATCCAGCATATGAAGCTCCACTCTGAACTTCGGGTGCTTGCATGTATACATGATCAAGAAAACGCTCCTGTCACAATAAACTTGTTGGAAACACTTCACCCCACGAACCAAAGCCATATAGATATCGCCATGCTACATTTAATAGAGCTGGTCGATCGTGCGCATCCGCTTCTCATAAACCACAAACTCCCAATGATGAACCATGCAAACGAGGCCTCAGCTTCGAAAAGAATCATCAATGCTAAAGTGTTCGAGCAGAACTTCCGTGAGACAGTAAGCATGCATCCCTTTACAGCTATATCTCCTTATGTAATGATGCATGATGAAGTGTGCACAATGGCGCTTGAAAGGAGGACATCTCTCATAATGATTCCTTTCCACAAGAGGTTTAGTTCTAATTCCAGCTGCAATCAGAAGATCACGGGATCCAAGGTGGGCATTAAGACCATGAATGACAAAATCCTGCGGACAGAACCTTGTTCGGTTGCAATAATTGTAGACCGGTCACTTGTCAACACATCAAGGCCCATACTAGATGCCTGGTCATTGTACCGTGTTGCTGTCCTTTTCTTGGGAGGACCAGATGATAGGGAAGCACTCGCTCTGGGAGAGCGCATGGCTGGAAAACGAAATATCAGCCTCACAATAGTCCGGTTACTATTGTAAGAAGCAGCGAGCAGTGATTATGACACGATACAGAAGACGATGGACAATGAAATGGTAAATGATGCAAGGAGCGGTATGGCAGGAAATTATTGGGTCAAGTATATGGAGAAGATGATAAGGGATGGAACAGGGACAGCTGCTGTGATGCGATCCATGGAGGTTGAATATGAACTAATTATTGTTGGTAGACGTCATGACACGCAATCTCCCCTATTACTTGGCCTTTCTGATTGGGTTGAAGAGTCTGAGTTAGGCCCAATAGGAGACACGTTTGCTTTAGCAGATTCCCAAAGTAGTTCCACAATATTAGTTGTGCAACGACACACCGGATCGATGATCCAACATTAATATTATTCATGCCGCTTTCACATTCAATTGAGTTTATTTAAACATTACATTCCGTCACAAGTTCTTCCTTTAGTACAGGAAGAGTATACAAAATAAATGCTTTATTCTTTAAGCTCGGCGATAAGTGGTATACAGTTGGGTCAGTACAAATAAAGAAATTCCCCCAAAGCATGATATTGCCGCCCTATATCTGCCTTTATCCAGCTGGTACGGACCGGTAAAATTTTGGGCTAATACACACGACGGGTCTCCAAATGAGGGTCCTCGATGTTTGGACTAAATAAATGGAAAAATAAGCCGCGCCCCCGTGTAAGCCATCCGCACAGGTCCCCAGCCCGTTTGGTACGGACCGGTGAAATTTTGAGGCAAACAGAGCCGCTCTCATCCGAACTCGCAGAATTCAAAGGCTAATACACACGACGGGTCTCCAAATGAGGGTCCTCGATGTTTGGACTAAATAAATGAAAAAAATAAGCCGCGCCCAACCCGTGTAAGCCATCCGCACAGATCCCCAGCCCGTTTGGTACGGACCGGTGAAATTTTGGGGCAAACGAGCCGGCTCATCCGAACTCGCAGAATTCAAAGGCTAATACACACGACGGGTCTCCAAATGAGGGTCCTCGATGTTTGGACTAAATAAATGGAAAAATAAGCCGCGCCCTGCCCGTGTAAGCCATCCGCACAGGTCCCCAGCCCGTTTGGTACGGACCGGTGAAATTTTGGGGCAAACAGAGCCGGCTCTTCCGAACTCGCAGAATTCAAAGGCTAATACACACGACGGGTCTCCAAATGAGGGTCCTCGATGTTGGACTAAATAAATGGAAAAAATAAGCCGCGCCCTGCCCGTGTAAGCCATCCGCACAGGTCCCCAGCCCGTTTGGTACGGACCGGTGAAATTTTGGGGCAAACAGAGCCGGCTCATCCGAACTCGCAGAATTCAAAGGCTAATACACACGACGGGTCTCCAAATGAGGGTCCTCGATGTTTGGACTAAATAAATGGAAAAAAAATAAGCCGCGCCCTGCCCGTGTAAGCCATCCGCACTGGTCCCCGGCCCGTTTGGTACGGACCGGTGAAATTTTGGGGCAAACAGAGCGGCTCCGAACTCGCGAGAATTCAAAGGCTAATACACACGACGGGTCTCCAAATGAGGGTCCTCGATGTTTGGACTAAATAAATGGAAAAAAAATAAAACCCGTGTAAGCCATCGCGCACGAGGTCCCCCGGCCCGTTTGGTGTAAGCCTTCCGCACAGGTCCCCAGCCCGTTTGGTACGGACCGGTGAAATTTTGGGGAAAAAAAAAACGACCCGTGTAAGCTCATCCGAACGTTTCGCCGGTGAAATTCAAAGGCTAATACACACGACGGGTCTCCAAATGAGGGTCCTCGATGTTTGGACTAAATAATGGAAAAATATGCCGCGCCCAGCCCGTGTAAGCCATCCGCACAGGTCCCCAGCCCGTTTGGTACGGACCGGTGAAATTTTGGGGCAAACAGAGCCGGCTCATCCGAACTCGCCGAATTCAAAGGCTAATACACACGACGGGTCTCCAAATGAGGGTCCTCGATGTTTGGACTAAATAAATGGAAAAATAAGCCGCCGCGCCCTACCCGTGTAAGCCATCCGCACAGGTCCTCAGCCCGTTTGGTACGGACCGGTGAAATTTTGGGGCAAACTGAGCGGCTCATCCGAACTCGCAGAATTCAAAGGCTAATACACACGACGGGTCTCCAAATGAGGGTCCTCGATGTTTGGACTAAATAAATGAAAAAAAATAAGCCGCGCCCAACCCGTGTAAGCCATCCGCACAGTCCCCCCCCGTTTGGTACGGACCGGTGAAATTTTGGGGCAAACAGAGCCGGCTCATCCGAACTCGCAGAATTCAAAGGCTAATACACACGACGGGTCTCCAAATGAGGGTCCTCGATGTTTGGACTAAATAAATGGAAAAAAAATAAGCCGCGTCCCCCGTACGGGACCCCCGTGTAAGCCATCCGCACGGGTCCCCGGTCCCGTTTGGTACGGACCGGTGAAATTTTGGGGCAAACGAAAACGGCTCGCTCATCCGACTCTCGCAGAATTCAAAGGCTAATACACACGACGGGTCTCCAAATGAGGGTCCTCGATGTTTGGACTAAATAAATGAAAAAAAAATAAGCCGCGCCCAACCCGTGTAAGCCATCCGCACAGGTCCCCAGCCCGTTTGGTACGGACCGGTGAAATTTTGGGGCAAAAAGAGCCGGCTCATCCGAACTCGCAGAATTCAAAGGCTAATACACACGACGGGTCTCCAAATGAGGGTCCTCGATGTTTGGACTAAATAAATGGAAAAATAAGCCGCGCCCAGCCCGTGTAAGACATCCGCACAGGTCCCAAGCCCGTTTGGTACGGACCCATCCGCAAAAAATAGGTCCATCCGAACCCATTTCAAAGGCTAATACACACGACGGGTCTCCAAATGAGGGTCCTCGATGTTTGGACTAAATAAATGGAAAAAAATAAGCCGCGCCCGGCCCGTGTAAGCCATCCGCACACGTCCCCAGCCCGTTTGGTACGGACCGGGCTCATCCGAACTCGCGAGAATTCAAAGGCTAATCATCCGAATCCGAGAATTCAAAGGCTAATACACACGACGGGTCTCCAAATGAGGGTCCTCGATGTTTGGACTAAATAAATGGAAAAATAAGCCGCGCCCAGCCCGTGTAAGCCATCCGCACAGGTCCCCGGCCCGTTTGGGACGGACCGGTGAAATTTTGGGGCAAAAACAGAGCTCGCCGCTCATCCGAACTCGCGAATTCAAAACACACTAATACACACGACGGGTCTCCAAATGAGGGTCCTCGATGTTTGGACTAAATAAATGGAAAAAAAAATAAGCCGCGCCCCGCCCGTGTAAGCCATCCGCACAGGTCCCCAGCCCGTTTGGTACGGACCGGTGAAATTTTGGGGCAAACAGAGCCGGCTCATCCGAACTCGCAGAATTCAAAGGCTAATACACACGACGGGTCTCCAAATGAGGGTCCTCGATGTTTGGACTAAATAAATGGAAAAATAAGCCGCGCCCTGCCCGTGTAAGCCATCCGCACAGGTCCCCAGCCCGTTTGGTACGGACCGGTGAAATTTTGAAATTTCATCCGAAACGAAAATTCAAAGGCTAATACACACGACGGCTCATCCGAGGGTCCTCTCGCGACTAATTCAAAGGCTAATACACACGACGGGTCTCCAAATGAGGGTCCTCGATGTTTGGACTAAAT
Source organism: Lycium ferocissimum (assembly GCF_029784015.1). NCBI lineage: Eukaryota > Viridiplantae > Streptophyta > Magnoliopsida > Solanales > Solanaceae > Lycium > Lycium ferocissimum. The sequence continues at coordinate 61,725 of NW_026725383.1, forward strand.
AAAAAAAATGGAAAAATTCAAAAGCCCGCCCGCCCGTAAGCCATCCGGCCGCGATGTTTGGACTAAATTTGGTACGCCGTCCCCAGCCCGTTTGGTACGGACCGGTGAAATTTTGGGGCAAACAGAGCCGGCTCATCCGAACTCGCCGAATTCAAAGGCTAATACACACGACGGGTCTCCAAATGAGGGTCCTCGATGTTTGGACTAAATAAATGAAAAAAAATAAGCCGCGCCCTCCCCGTGTAAGCCATCCGGTCCCCGGCCCGTTTGGTAGGGACCGGTGAAATTTTGGGGCAAACAGAGCCGGCTCATCCGAACTCGCAGAATTCAAAGGCTAATACACACGACGGGTCTCCAAATGAGGGTCCTCGATGTTTGGACTAAATAAATGGAAAAATAAGCCGCGCCCAGCCCGTGTAAGCCATCCGCACCGGTCCCCAGCCCGTTTGGTACGGACCGGTGAAATTTTGGGGCAAAACGAGCCGGCTCATCCGAACTCGCAGAATTCAAAGGCTAATACACACGACGGGTCTCCAAATGAGGGTCCTCGATGTTTGGACTAAATAAATGGAAAAATAAGCCGCGCCCAACCCGTGTAAGCCATCCGCACAGGTCCCCAGCCCGTTTGGTACGGACCGTAGAAATTTTGGGGCAAACACACGACGGGTCTCCAAATGAGGGCCCAACAAATTTTGGACTAAATAAATGTAAAAATAAGCCGCGGCTCATCCGAACTCGCAAAATTCAAAGGCTAATACACACGACGGGTCTCCAAATGAGGGTCCTCGATGTTTGGACTAAATATGGAAAAATAAGCCGCGCCCAACCCGTGTAAGCCATCCGCACAGGTCCCCCCCCGTTTGGTACGGACCGGTGAAATTTTGGGGCAAACGGAGCCGGCTCATCCGAACTCGCAGAATTCAAAGGCTAATACACACGACGGGTCTCCAAATGAGGGTCCTCGATGTTTGGACTAAATAAATGGAAAAAAAATAAGCCGCGCCCTGCCCGTGTAAGCCATCCGCACAGGTCCCCCGCCCGTTTGGTACGGACCGGTGAAATTTTGGGGCAAACAAAGCCGGCTCATCCGAACTCGCAGAATTCAAAGGCTAATACACACGACGGGTCTCCAAATGAGGGTCCTCGATGTTTGGACTAAATAAATAAAAAAAAAATAAGCGCGCCCGCCGTGTAAGCCATCCGCACGGGTAAGCCATCCGCACGGTCCCCAGCCCGTTTAGTACGGATCGGTGAAATTTTGGGGCAAAGCGAGCCGGCTCATCCGAACTCGCTGAATTCAAAGGCTAATACACACGACGGGTCTCCAAATGAGGGTCCTCGATGTTTGGACTAAATAAATGGAAAAATAAGCCGCGCCCGTCCCGTGTAAGCCATCCGCACAGGTCCCCAGCCCGTTTGGTACGGACCGGTGAAATTTTGGGGCAAACAGAGCCGGCTCATCCGAACTCGCGGAATTCAAAGGCTAATACACACGACGGGTCTCCAAATGAGGGTCCTCGATGTTTGGACTAAATAAATGGAAAAAAAATAAGCCCGTGTAAGCCATCCGCACGGGCCCGTTTGGTACGGACCGGGACCGGTAAAATTTTGGGGCAAACGTAATCCGCCATCCGCTAATACACACGACGGGTCTCCAAATGAGGGTCCTCGATGTTTGGACTAAATAAATGAAAAAATAAGCCGCGACCCGTGAAATTTTGGGGCACAGGTCCCCGGCCCGTTTGGTACGGACCGGCTCGGCTCGTTCCGAACTCGCGCGAATTCAAAGGCTAATACACACGACGGGTCTCCAAATGAGGGTCCTCGATGTTTGGACTAAATAAATGGAAAAATAAGTAGAATTCAAAGGCTAATACACACGACGGGTCTCCAAATGAGGGTCCTCGATGTTTGGACTAAATAAATGGAAAAATAAGCCGCGCCAAGCCCGTGCAAGCCATCCGCACAGGTCCCCAGCCCGTTTGGTACGGACCGGTGAAATTTTGGGGCAAACAGAGCCGCTCATCCGAACTCGCAGAATTCAAAGGCTAATACACACGACGGGTCTCCAAATGAGGGTCCTCGATGTTTGGACTAAATAAATGGAAAAAAAAGCCGCGCCCAACCCGTGTAAGCCATCCGCACAGGTCCCCAGCCCGTTTGGTACGGACCGGTGAAATTTTGGGGCAAACAGAGCCGGCTCATCCGAACTCGCCGAATTCAAAGGCTAATACACACGACGGGTCTCCAAATGAGGGTCCTCGATGTTTGGACTAAATAAATGAAAAAAATAAGCCGCGCCCTGCCCGTGTAAGCCATCCGCACAGGTCCCCAGCCCGTTTGGTACGGATCGGTGAAATTTTGGGGCAAACAGAGCCGGCTCATCCGAACTCGCAGAATTCAAAGGCTAATACACACGACGGGTCTCCAAATGAGGGTCCTCGATGTTTGGACTAAATAAATGGAAAAATAAGCCGCGCCCGCCCCGTGAGTAAAGCCCCGTGAAATTAAGCCATCCGCACGGGTCCCCGGTCCGTTTGGACTAAATAAACGGACCGGTGAAATTTTGAAACAAACAGAGTCGGCTCATCCGAACTCGCAGAATTCAAAGGCTAATACACACGACGGGTCTCCAAATGAGGGTCCTCGATGTTTGGACTAAATAAATGGAAAAATAAGCCGCGCCCTGCCCGTGTAAGCCATCCGCACAGGTCCCCAGCCCGTTTGGTACGGACCGGTGAAATTTTGGGGCAAACAGAGTCGGCTCATCCGAACTCGCAGAATTCAAAGGCTAATACACACGACGGGTCTCCAAATGAGGGTCCTCGATGTTTGGACTAAATAAATGGAATAAGCCGCGCCCTGCCCGTGTAAGCCATCCGCACGGGTCCCCGGCCCGTTTGGTACGGACCGGTGAAATTTTGGGGCAAACGAGCCGGCTCATCCGAACTCGCGAATTCAAAGGCTAATACACACGACGGGTCTCCAAATGAGGGTCCTCGATGTTTGGACTAAATAAATGGAAAAAAAATAAGCCGCGCCCGTGTAAGCCATCCGTGTAAGCCGGACCGGTGAAATCCGCTCATCCGAACCGCGAGAAGGTACCCCGGGTCCCGTTTGTTTGGACTAAATGAACGGACCGGTGAAATTTTGGGGCAAACAGAGCCGGCTCATCCGAACTCGCAGAATTCAAAGGCTAATACACACGACGGGTCTCCAAATGAGGGTCCTCGATGTTTGGACTAAATAAATGGAAAAAAAATAAGCCGCGCCCTGCCCGTGTAAGCCATCCGCACAGGTCCCCAGCCCGTTTGGTACGGACCGGTGAAATTTTGGGGCAAACAGAGCCGGCTCATCCGAAAAAAGGCTAATACACACGACGGGTCTCCAAATGAGGGTCCTCGATGTTTGGACTAAATAATGGAAAAATAAGCCGCGCCCTGCCCGTGTAAGCCATCCGCAGGTCCCCGCCCGTGAAAGCCATCCGCGAATTCAAAGGCTAATACGGGTCCCGATGTTTGGACGCCCGTTAAGCCAACGTTTGGTACGGACCGGTGAAATTTTGGGGCAAACAAAGCCGGCTCATCCGAACTCGCAGAATTCAAAGGCTAATACACACGACGGGTCTCCAAATGAGGGTCCTCGATGTTTGGACTAAATAAATGGAAAAAATAAGCCGCGCCCAACCCGTGTAAGCCATCCGCACAGGTCCCCAGCCCGTTTGGTACGGACCGGTGAAATTTTGGGGCAAACAGAGCTGGCTCGTCCGAACTCGCAGAATTCAAAGGCTAATACACACGACGGGTCTCCAAATGAGGGTCCTCGATGTTTGGACTAAATAAATGAAAAAATAAGCAGCGCCCTGCCCGTGTAAGCCATCCGCACAGGTCCCCAGCCCGTTTGGTACGGACCGGTGAAATTTTGGGGCAAACGGAGCCGGCTCATCCGAACTCGCTGAATTCAAAGGCTAATACACACGACGGGTCTCCAAATGAGGGTCCTCGATGTTTGGACTAAATAAATGGAAAAAAAAAATAAGCCGCGCCCCCCGTGCCAAGCCATCCACGGGTCCCCGGCCCGTTTGGTACGGACCGGTGAGACCGGTGAAATTTTGGGGCAAATAAAACCGGCTCATCCGAACTCGCAGAATTCAAAGGCTAATACACACGACGGGTCTCCAAATGAGGGTCCTCGATGTTTGGACTAAATAAATGGAAAAAAAAGCCGCGCCCAGCCCGTGCAAGCCATCCGCACAGGTCCCCAGCCCGTTTGGTACGGACCGGTGAAATTTTGGGGCAAACAGAGCCGGCTCATCCGAACTCGCAGAATTCAAAGGCTAATACACACGACGGGTCTCCAAATGAGGGTCCTCGATGTTTGGACTAAATAAATGGAAAAATAAGCCGCGCGCCAGCCCGTGTAAGCCATCCGCACAGGTCCCCAGCCCGTTTGGTACGGACCGGTGAAATTTTGGGGCAAAACGGGCCGTTTCCGGTACAAAGGCTAATACACGACGGGTCTCCAAATGAAATTTTGGACTAAATAAATGAAAAAAAAATAAGCCCGGCCCCCAAAGCGGCAGCCCGTTTGGTCCGAACTCTCATCCCAGAATTCAAAGGCTAATACACACGACGGGTCTCCAAATGAGGGTCCTCGATGTTTGGACTAAATAAATAGAAAAATAAGCAGTGCCCAACCCGTGTAAGCCATCCGCACAGGTCCCCAGCCCGTTTGGTACGGACCGGTGAAATTTTGGGGCAAACAGAGCCGGCTCGTCCGAACTCGCTGAATTCAAAGGCTAATACACACGACGGGTCTCCAAATGAGGGTCCTCGATGTTTGGACTAAATAAATGGAAAAATAAACCCCGTGTAAGCCATCCCGTCCCCGCCCGTTTGGTAACCCGGTGAAATTTTGTAAGCCATCCGCGGGTACCCGTCTCCCGTTTAGTATGGACCGGTGAAATTTTGGGGCAAGGCGAGCCGGCTCATCCGAACTCGCCGAATTCAAAGGCTAATACACACGACGGGTCTCCAAATGAGGGTCCTCGATGTTTGGACTAAATAAATGGAAAAATAAGCCGCGCCCTGCCCGTGTAAGCCATCCGCACAGGTCCCCAGCCCGTTTGGTACGGACCGGTGAAATTTTGGGGCAAAAAGAGCCGGCTCATCCGAACTCGCAGAATTCAAAGGCTAATACACACGACGGGTCTCCAAATGAGGTCCTCGATGTTTGGACTAAATAAATGGAAAAATAAGCCGCGCCCAGCCCGTGTAAGCCATCCGCACAGGTCCCCAGCCCGTTTGGTACGGACCGGTGAAATTTTGGGGCAAAAGAGCCGGCTCATCCGAACTCGAATTCAAAGGCTAATACACACGACGGGTCTCCAAATGAGGGTCCTCGATGTTTGGACTAAATAAATGGAAAAATAAGCCGCGCCCTGCCCGTGTAAGCCATCCGCACAGGTCCCCAGCCCGTTTGGGACGGACCGGTGAAATTTTGGAGCAAATAGAGCCGGCTCGTCCGAACTCGCCGAATTCAAAGGCTAATACACACGACGGGTCTCCAAATGAGGGTCCTCGATGTTTGGACTAAATAAATGGAAAAATAAGCCGGCCCGTGTAAGCCATCCGCACAGGTCCCCAGCCCGTTTGGTACGGACCGGTGAAATTTTGGGGCAAACAGAGCCGGCTCATCCGAACTCGTAGAATTCAAAGGCTAATACACACGACGGGTCTCCAAATGAGGGTCCTCGATGTTTGGACTAAATAAATGGAAAAATAAGCCGCGCCCGCCCGTGTAAGCCATCCCGTGTAAGCCATCCGCACCGGTGAAATTTTGGGGCCCCGGCCCGTTTGGCTAATACACACGACCGGTCTGAAATTTTGAATAAAACCCGTGTAAGCCATCCGCACAGGTCCCCAGCCCGTTTGGTCCGGACCGGTGAAATTTTGGGGCAAACGGCTCATCCGAACTCGCAGAATTCAAAGGCTAATACACACGACGGGTCTCCAAATGAGGGTCCTCGATGTTTGGACTAAATAAATGAAAAAAAAATAAGCCGCGCCCCGCCCGTGTAAGCCATCCGCACAGGTCCCCTCTCCGTTTGGTACGGACCGGTGAAATTTTGGGGCAAACGAGGTCCATCCCCCGTTTGGCTAATACACACGACGGGTCTCCAAATGAGGGTCCTCGATGTTTTTTAAATGGAAAAATAAGCAACAACGCCCGTGTAAGCCATCCGCACGGTCCCCGTCCCGTTTGGTACGGACCGGTGAAATTTTGGGGCAAAAAGATCCGAACTCGAATTCAAAGGCTAATACACACGACGGGTCTCCAAATGAGGGTCCTCGATGTTTGGACTAAATAAATGGAAAAATAAGCCGCGCCTAGCCCGTGCAAGCCATCCGCACCGGTCCCCAGCCCGTTTGGTACGGACCCGTGAAATTTTGGGGCAAACAGAGCCGGCTCATCCGAACTCGCAGAATTCAAAGGCTAATACACACGACGGGTCTCCAAATGAGGGTCCTCGATGTTTGGACTAAATAAATGGAAAAATAAATAAGCCCGCGCCCCAGGTCCCCCCGTGTAAGCCATCCGCGCAGGTCCCCAGCCCGTTTGGTACGGACCGGTGAAATTTTAAATAAATGAAAAAAAACAGAGCCGGCTCATCCGAACTCGCCGAATTCAAAGGCTAATACACACGACGGGTCTCCAAATGAGGGTCCTCGATGTTTGGACTAAATAAATAAAAAAATAAGCCGCGCCCAACCCGTGTAAGCCATCCGCACAGGTCCCCAGCCCGTTTGGTACGGACCGGTGAAATTTTGGGGCAAACAAAGCCGGCTCATCCGAACTCGCAGAATTCAAAGGCTAATACACACGACGGGTCTCCAAATGAGGGTCCTCGATGTTTGGACTAAATAAATGGAAAAATAAGCCGCGCCCTGCCCGTGTAAGCCATCCGCACGGGTCCCCAGCCCGTTTGGTACGGACCGGTGAAATTTTGGGGCAAACAGAGCCGGCTCATCCGAACTCGCAGAATTCAAAGGCTAATACACACGACGGGTCTCCAAATGAGGGTCCTCGATGTTTGGACTAAATAAAAAGAAAAATAAGCCGCGCCCTACCCGTGTAAGCCATCCGCACAGGTCCCCCGCCCGTTTGGTACGGACCGGTGAAATTTTGGGGCAAACAGAGCCGGCTCATCCGAACTCGCAGAATTCAAAGGCTAATACACACGACGGGTCTCCAAATGAGGGTCCTCGATGTTTGGACTAAATAAATGAAAAATAAGCCGCGCCCTGCCCGTGTAAGCCATCCGCACAGGTCCCCAGCCCGTTTGGTACGGGCCGGCCGAACTCCGAATTCAAAGGCTAATACACACGACGGGTCTCCAAATGAGGGTCCTCGATGTTTGGACTAAAAAAGTGAAAAAATAAGCCGCGCCCTGCCCGTGTAAGCCATCCGCATAGGTCCCCAGCCCGTTTGGTACGGACCGGTGAAATTTTGGAGCAAACAGAGCCGGCTCGTCCGAACTCGCAGAATTCAAAGGCTAATACACACGACGGGTCTCCAAATGAGGGTCCTCGATGTTTGGACTAAATAAATGGAAAAATAAGCCGCGCCTAGCCCGTGCAAGCCATCCGCACCGGTCCCCAGCCCGTTTGGTACGGACCGGTGAAATTTTGGGGCAAACAGAGCCGGCTCATCCGAACTCGCAGAATTCAAAGGCTAATACACACGACGGGTCTCCAAATGAGGGTCCTCGATGTTTGGACTAAATAAATGGAAACATAAGCCCCGCCCTACCCGTGTATACCATCCGCACACGTCCCCAGCTCGTTTGGAACGGACCAGTAAAATTTTGGAGCAAACAGAGCCGGCTCGTCCGAACTCGCAAAATTCAAAGGCTAATACACACGACGGGTCTCCAAATGAGGGTCCTCGATGTTTGGACTAAATAAATTGAAAAAATAAGCCGCGCCCTGCCCGTGTGAGCCATCCGCTGAGGTCCCCATCCTGTTTGGTACGGACCGGTAAAATTTTGGGGCAAACAGAGCCAGCTCGTCCGAACTCGCAGAATCCTAATGCTAATACACACGACGGGTCTCCAAATGAGGGTCCTCGATGTTTGGACTAAAAAAGTGGAAAAATAAGCCGCGCCCTGCTGCCCGTAAGCCATCCGCACCGTCCCCGGCCCGTTTAAGCCATCCGCAAGGTCCCCGGCCCGTTTGGTACGGACCGGTGAAATTTTGGGGCAAACAGAGCCGGCTCATCCGAACTCGCAGAATTCAAAGGCTAATACACACGACGGGTCTCCAAATGAGGGTCCTCGATGTTTGGACTAAATAAATGGAAAAAATAAGCCGCGCCCAACCCGTGTAAGCCATCCGCACGGGTCCCCGCCCGTTTGGTACGGACCGGTGAAATTTTGGGGCAAACAGAGCCGGCTCATCCGAACTCGCAGAATTCAAAGGCTAATACACACGACGGGTCTCCAAATGAGGGTCCTCGATGTTTGGACTAAATAAATGGAAAAAAAAATAAGCCGCGCCCGTGTAAGCCATCCGTGCCCGTTAAGCCATCCGCACAGGTCCCCGGCCCGTTTGGTACGGACCGGTGAAATTTTGGGGCAAACCGAGCCGGCTCATCCGAACTCGCAGAATTCAAAGGCTAATACACACGACGGGTCTCCAAATGAGGGTCCTCGATGTTTGGACTAAATAAATGGAAAAATAAGCCGCGCCCAGCCCGTGCAAGCCATCCGCACCGGTCCCCAGCCCGTTTGGTACGGACCGGTGAAATTTTGGGGCAAACTAGGTCGGCTCATCCGAACTCGCAGAATTCAAAGGCTAATACACACGACGGGTCTCCAAATGAGGGTCCTCGATGTTTGGACTAAATAAATGGAAAAATAAGCCGCGCCCTCGTGTAAGTAAGCCATCCGCACGGGTCCCCGGCCCGTTTGGTACGGACCGGTGAAATTTTGGGGCAAACGACCGGCTCATCCGGCTCATCCGAACTCGTAGAATTCAAAGGCTAATACACACGACGGGTCTCCAAATGAGGGTCCTCGATGTTTGGACTAAATAAATGGAAAAATAAGCCGCGCCCAGCCCGTGTAAGCCATCCGCACAGGTCCCCGGCCCGTTTGGTACGGACCGGTGAAATTTTGGGGCAAACAGAGCCGGCTCATCCGAACTCGCAGAATTCAAAGGCTAATACACACGACGGGTCTCCAAATGAGGGTCCTCGATGTTTGGACTAAATAAATAAAAAAATAAGCCGCGCCCTGCCCGTGTAAGCCATCCGCACAGGTCCCCAGCCCGTTTGGTACGGACCGGTGAAATTTTGGGGCAAACAAACAATTGCTATTAATACTTGTGAATTGCCCATCTCTATTTTTCCTAAAACTATTAAGTTACTCTCAATCCATGACATTCCGGTGATATAAGAAAAATTATAATTTTCTTCATATAGTCAAAGCCGTCAAACCTCTTTTCTGATTAGGTTTAGACACGCCTTTATGTCTCTTACTAAGAGATGATAGGTTATTAAACTTTGAAGATTCTTTATTAGGAGTTTTGCAAAGTAACCTTGCTAACGGTCTTGGTTTATTTTAATTGTTATCCAAATTATTCGGATGACATCGGAGTAAATCGCCTCTTATGTTAATAAAATGCGCAGGACAAAAGATCTCCCGTTAAGTAATTAAAGTGGCCTTTAAACTTTATCAAATGGATTAGGTACCGTCCAGACTTTTCAAAAAGAACTTACAAAGCTAATATCTAGTAAGTTTGACATGAAGTCTTTAACAAAGTAAGCCGCCCCAACTTTTCATAAATGTTATGCCTTTTGGGTTAAAAAATGCATCTTTAAATGATAACATGTTAATCCACTTAATATGTCCATCTATATAGAATGTATTATTATTTTACGTAGGACATAAAGGCTCTCATTTTTCTTTGTAAACATGGTCAAGGCATCGAAGATCAAATCTCCCGATTAGATTCTAGGACATGATCTATACCTCTCCCCATTGTAAAATTCCCAATGTACTCTTTAAATTTCAGCAATGTTTGAATAAAAGTCTTCGACTTTGTAAGTATTTTCCTTTTAATTTCCGCATTATTTTACTTATTATTTTAGCCAGTAAAAGATCGTTTTTATGGTACCAAAAAGATTATTAGTACCAAAACCTCCCATGTCTAGGTATCCCAAATCCAGATGCCTTCATGATAGTTGAAACCGATGCTTCCAACGAAGGATACGGTGGAATCCTTAAACAAAGACTCTCTCGCATTCTTTAGAACAATTAGTTCGTTTCACTTCGAGGATCTCGAATCCTGCTCAAAAAGAATTATAAATCTTGTCAAAAGAAATTTTATCTATAGTACTATGTATTACAAAGTTCAAGATGATTTGATAAATAAAGAATTTTACTAAGAGTTGATTGTAAATCGACAAAAGACATTTTGCAAAAGATGTTAAGAATCTTGTTTAATCGTATTTTTGCCGTGGCAAGCACTTATTATCAAGTTTTGATTTTAAAATAGAATTTATAAAAAGGGGATTTAAATTCTTTCCGTTTTTAAAGGGAATTTCTAGGGGAAAAAGAGGCCCGGGAAACTCGCCCTTTCGAAAAAACCCAAAGGGTGGCCAAAAACACCCCAATAGGTATTCCCTTTGGAA
>NW_026725384.1:0-62251 GCF_029784015.1 Lycium ferocissimum
TCAATACCTCAAACAACATGGAAATGCCATAAAACTCACCTTAGATAATGTAGTACTAAGCCTTGTGCGGAATTACTTCACTTGAGCTAAAACCCTAGCTTTACTTCCAAGAGAATTCTTGACTTGGATGGACCCTAGTGAGCTTCATGCACTTGATTCACTTGAATTCTTGATATTGATCTTTGATTTCCTTTGTATTCTTATACATGAAGTATGTAGAACCTTCTAGAGGTCTTGAGAGAGATGAAGAAGTGTGGGAAATGAAATTAGTGAAGTGGGAACATGTATTTATATTTGTAACTTAATCAGCCCTTCGGGCATTATACGGACCACTTATACAATCCGTATGACATTGTACGATCCGTATAAGTTTCTGTGGTTCACTATCAGGGAAAACATCTTCCTGTTGGGTGTTATACGGACCCTTATACGGACCGTATAACTTTATACGGACCGTATAAGTCGGTCGTATAACCCTATTTCCCTGGAATGATTTCCGTCGTTCGTTTGATCTCCAATCCTTATGGGACCTTCTTAACACCTCGTTAACAATCTAAGGGACATTATGATAACAACACGGTTAGCGGAACACTTTAGAATTGAAAATTAGAAAGGGGGAAGATTTGATTCTTGAGAAAGAAGAACACAAGTTCAAAGTATTTGATACTTAAAACGTTGTTTAATAGTGAAAGAAGGAGTTGAATCAATTAAGAAGAAGAAGAAATGGAGGGAGGAAACTCAAACAAGGAATCTTACCATCGAAGAATCCGAGTTGCGGTTCAAAGCAGAACAAAAAGGGCATAACCCAAACGAGAACCTCAAAGGTCTCCACAAGCACAAGACTAATATTATTAATATTCAAACTTAATTACAATGAAAAAGAAAACACCCCTTTATATAGGAGAAATGGTGGCTGCCACCCTAAAGAAAACAAAGAACATTTGTCACGCCCCAACTTCCGAGGGACGTGATGGGCACCCGACCCCATACCCGGAGCCGAGCGAACCCACAAACTCTTATCGCACACATAATTTTTTTTTTTCAATCTCTAACTGATTAATCATAAAATACATAATGAGGCTTACAAACTTGACCAAAATCTGTAATTACACAAAATTCGTTACATAGCACACATCGACATATCGAGGGAGCCGACGACACCGACACATCATACCCACTACACTCGTCTCGCAAAGTCTCTAATGTCATCCGAAGACACAACGTACATACTCGGACTCGGCGGTGCTCCGTAAGGAATTGGAGCTCACCAATCATGCCGGGGAATATCTTCAACTCATCTGTGGGTACCTGCGCGGCATGAAACGCGAGCCCCCGAAGAACAGGGGGTCAGTACGGAAAATGTACTGAGTATGTAAAGCCAGCAAAACTATAAACATAACATAATCAAAAGTAGAGTACAGAAATAGGACTAACAGAACCGTAATCCGACTCAACAATACGGACTGTAGCAGACAAGACCTTAGACGTATCCGTAAGTACAGAGGCATAACAGACAAAGTCGTAAACAGAATCGGAGGTGCAGAAGGCATACCGGACGTACCAGACAGAACCGTCATCGGAGCAGACGTACAGGGTATATCAGACGGATTGTAAACAGAACCGACATACAGAGGTATATAGACAGATCCAGAATCAGAATCGGGATACAGAATGAGCGTAATGTCAGACACAGACCATAGGTACCAATACAAATTATGCAGATCGTACAGAATGTCCGAGGCAACTCATACGTACTGATACAGATCGTACAGAACATAAAGAAGAATGCCGAGACAGATCATACAGACGTACCGAATATTGTGACAAATCAGATTCATATGCGAATGTAACATACGTAGTACCGAAACGTATCATATCCATATGCGGATTACGTATCCCGGCCCTTTGAGGGACGCGGCGCGCGGGGTCGGAATCATGTATCGAAATGCACATAATCGTAACGCGCCGCGCGTATGTATATCGAGAACCCGGCCCTCTCTACGGGACGCGGTGAATGTACAAATCGATGCCATCCCGGCCGCCACCCCACACATCAAATCATAATATCATAAAACGAGCCCGCCCGCCTACGAGGGACGCGGTGAACCGTGCAGAGAGGTGCACGATAACAACCCGGCCCGGGGCGCGGTGAGCGGACATAACGGACGGTGCGCCGTAGTGCGCACGATAACATATCGTAACTCGGCCGGGACGCGGTGAAAGATACATTGAGTCTTGCGCGAGCGCAGTAGTGCAAACATATGCATACGCATCCGGACTCGACGTACGTATACACTTACCAATATCCGAGGCTCAAAACAAGTTTCGATCGCCTCTACCAAACGTTGGAATTGTCACCTCGTAACGCCGTGGCGTATCACATCGGGTGGTCGGAGCATATTATATCAGAACGGACATTCCGACGCAAATCCGAGATCGTTCACAGAGGTCAGGAACGTTGAAATTACCGAGCTTTCGGAGAACAGAAGTGATAAACATACCCAGTTACCATACAGACATACATAAGGAAGGTGTCGAGAATTGTGGGCCCACTTCGCACAGAATCAAGATAGCATACAGAAGTTATGAGCGTTCGTACTTACAGAACTCTTTTAGTTACAAAACATTCTCGTACTTGGTCATTTGTCAAACATACACAACTTAATGATACTAACATAGTCACATACGACATAAATCAGAATCATAATCAGACTCAGAAATCAAGAGCGGATTTTTCCCCAAATACACATTATGTCACAACCTAACGGTTCTAGGACATGCCATAAAAGAAAAGGGTAAGCCTTACATACCGCGCCGCCTTGCTAGCTATACTTGTTCATCAACTTGCTTATCTACATTCAAAAGGACCCGTATGATCATTAGATTCATCAACTTGTTTTCGCCTTAATTTTCCATGCAAGTTCACTTATAGGCTACCGAAATTTCGGCAAAGCACCTCCTCCGTAAATGCACCGTCCCGAGAATATGGCTCGGCCCAAATCAACATACAGAAATCCGGGAATTCAACCCGGCCAATCCAACAACAATACCAACAATCATAATAACAATATCAATAGATAAATTTCAAGATGTCCAAACCAACATCCATTCTTACCCGAAACCTTCCAATTTAACTAGAAACATTCATAACACATTTTCCACTTTCAAATTCATAAACTATGTCGACAATTCCATACGTTAACAACATTATTTTCATCCAACAAAGAATTTTACATAAATCACTTTAACTCCCGAAAACAGCCCGCACGGTTTCTAACTTCAACTTGGATCATTAACCTTCATTTTCACATCACAAATTCCATGACGACAACAACCAAAACACTAGGTAACATTAACTCAACATGGCTGCCCCAAAACAGCCCACATTCGGCCAACAACAACATATAGTATTTCATGATTTTCATTCGTTTTCTACACATTATAACAACACACAAACATGTTTAGTACAATTAATCCATCACCATAACACAACTCTACACACCCACGGTTAAACACACACATGTACGGTTATACCTCAACATCCATACTTTCATATATTTCATTCATTGTTCACCTCTCACAACACACAAAACAACCAATTTACGCTAAACAAAATTTATTCATCACACTTATTCCAACAACTTCACTCCACGGCCACAACATTACCATGCAAAATTTCATAACTTTCATTCTCTTCCACACACTTCAACATGCATAAACATCTATAAAAACATGAAATCAAGATTGAACCTCACCTTTTCCTCTTGCCTTCCTCAACCTCGGCTAGCTTGTTAAAACGCGACAACGAGCGATCTTCTTGTTCTAGTGACTACACCACGACGACGAGGGCCTCCTAATTAGTATAGAAGCATAGAGAAAACATTTTCCATGACCACCTTTGGGGAGAATGGTTCCCGACCGCCCTCTTTTCCGTTTTGCTCCTTCTTTTTTTTTTTTTGTTTGTTGTCTTGCTTTCTTTCTTTCTTGATTAAAAAGATGACAACTTACTTATATATATATATGGCAAACATGTGAGGGGCACATGCCCCTCTCTAGAATTTTCCTCCTTTTTCCTTTTATTTCTCTAGATTTTTCTTGCTATTCTTTTCTTAAAAGATGACTTATTATTATATTCTTTGTCATCTTTTTCCATGCCTTTTCCTCACATGGCCAATATGGCCCCTTTTGGAATTTTCTTGAATTCTTGTGAAATGACCATTTTGCCCCTAGCCTTTTTACAAAATTACCATAATGCCATTTTACAAATTCCCTTTTTTGCCCTCGCCTTCCTCAATATTTCCACACTAAGAATACTTTCCAACGACCTACGCATTACAACGGAACCGAAAAATGACCTCGCGCTAAACTTTCCGCCATTGTTTCGAAATATCCGAAAGTGCAAAAATGCGAGGTGTAACATCCTTCCCCCCTTTTAGAACATTCGTCCTCGAATGTTCAACTAGTCTTACTGGCTTCCATAACCTTGGGGGGAGATCCCTGTTGCGGCTTGAACGTCCCTACCAAACATATTACAACATTAGTTGTTTCTAACTTACCTTTACACTTCTCTCACCGCTTCCCCCCTTTCGGGGGCGTACTTGTACCTTCGTACTCATTCATACCCTTATATCTTTTCATTCCTTCTCAGATCCTAGCTCCCAAATTTCATGCAAATTCTTATTCCTTAACACACTTTACTCTTATTACCTGCTTTCCCCTAAAGTCTTACTCTCCTTACTTTTGTTGTCACCTGAATTTCATTTCAGTGTCCTTATTCGATCACCGGTTTCCCACACCGTAGCACCGGTGGCTGGGAATCACACGCTCACCGATACAGTCACATATAGGGTACCGTATACATTTGCACATGTACATAATTATTAGTGACTAACCCACAAAGTACTTCCCAACACTATTCAAGCCTATCCCGATTCGGAACCGTAACGTACTTCCCCTTTTTTTCGGTCTTGCTTCGTGGCATTTTATATGACCTGTTATGGTTCCCAATCATTCTGTACATATTTAATTTCCTTTAGGCCACCCTGGATTTTCATTTGTCTCTTATACTCAAATTCATGAAATTCCTTCATACTTCCCAGGGGGTCACCCATCATGAGATTGCTCTCGCCTGAGCACGCTTAACTTTGAAACTTTGGTAAATTCCGGTGCCTTAGGGCCGATATAATCGCGTAAATTTTCTCGTACGACCTTTATTGCATGATTCGGGGCAGTGAAAGTCTTACATACTCCGGGACACGCCCGTAACACGTCCTTTTCGCAAAATTACCATTTTACCCTTTTCCGTCCTTACTATTCCGAATCCGCCCGGAAGCAATTCCCAACAATATCTCAAAGATCATACCACCTCATATCAGGACCATGTTACGTCGTATAATATCATGTCATGCCAAATCATAGCCGCACGGGGCTTCGGTTCTACGATAACGGGACAAATATGTCAAAACTCATCTTCGTATCTTTCCATATCTTCATTCGTCTTCTTCCGCCGTATGTAAGGCTTACATGCGGGATGCGATTTCCCTGTAGATGGGCTCTATCGCACGATTTTATGACGGAAAGAAGGTCAACAATCCCTAGATGCCCCGTAGTCTCCGTTTATAAATGTGGCGGCTTCACACTATAAACGGGACCCTACCGGACACGACTACCCAGACGACCCTTAGACCGACCTCGCTCTGATACCACTCTGTCACGCCCCAATTTCCGAGGGACGTGATGGGCACCCGACCCCATACCCGGAGCCGAGCGAACCCACAAACTCTTATCGCACACATAAATTTTTTTTTCAAATCTCTAACTGATTAATCATAAAATACATAATGAGGCTTACAAACTTGACCAAAATCTGTAATTACACAAAATTCGTTACATAGCACACATCGACATATCGGCTGATGGAGCCGCTGACAGACTGACACATCATACCCACTACAACGTCCGCAAAGTCTCTAATGTCATCCGAGAAGACACAACGTACATACTCGGACTCGGCGGTGCTCCGGAGAAGGAATTGGAGCTCACCAATCAAGGCCGGAATATCTTCAACTCATCCGTGGGTACCGCGCGGCATGAAACGCGACCCCGAAGAACGCGGGGGGTCAGTACGGAAAATGTACTGAGTATGTAAAGCCAGCAAAACTATAAACATAACATAATCAAAAGTAGAGTACAGAAATAGGACTAACAGAACCGTAATCCGACTCAACAATACGGACTGTAGCAGACAAGACCTTAGACGTATCCGTAAGTACAGAGGCATAACAGACAAAGTCGTAAACAGAATCGGAGGTGCAGAAGGCATACCGGACGTACCAGACAGAACCGCCATCGGAGCAGACGTACAGGGTATATCAGACGGGTTGTAAACAGAACCGACATACAGAGGTATATAGACAGATCCAGAATCAGAATCGGGATACAGAATGAGCGTAATGTCAGACACAGACCATAGGTACCAATACAAATTATGCAGATCGTACAGAATGTCCGAGGCAACTCATACGTACTGATACAGATCGTACAGAACATACAGAATGCCAGAGACAGATCATACGGACGTACCGAATATTATGACAAATCAGATTCATATGCAGAACAGAACATACAGAGTACTGAAACAGATCATATCCATATGCAGATGACAGATCCCGGCCCGCTTGAGGGACGCGGTACAATCGAGAATCATGTGTGTGCACATAATCGAACGCCGCGCGCGTATGTATATCGAACCCGGCCCTACGAGTACGGGACGCGGTGAACGGACAAATCGGATGCCATCCCGCCGCCACCCCATACATCAAATCATAATATCATAAAACGAGCCCGGCCCGCCTGAGGGGACGCGGTGAACAATGCAAGAGAGGTGCACGATAACGAGAACCTGGCCGGGCGCGGTGAGCGGACACTAACGAGACGGTGCGGCGTAGTGCGCACGATAACATATCGGAACCAGCCGGGACGCGATGAAAGATACATTGAGTCTTGCACGGCGAGTAGTGCGAAAACATATGCATACAGATCCAGACTCGACAGACAGATACACTTACCAATATCTGAGGCTCAAAACAAGTTTCTGATCAGTCTCTACCAAACGTTGGAATTGTCACCTCAGAACGCCAGGGCGTATCACATCGGGTGGTCGGAGCATATTATATCAGAACGGACATTCCGACGCAAATCCGAGATCGTTCACAGAGGTCAGGAACGTTGAAATTACCGAGCTTTCGGAGAACAAGTGATAAACATACCCAGTTACCATACGGACATACATAAGGAAGGTGTCGAGAATTGTGGGCCCACTTCGCACGAATCAAGATAGCATACGAAGTTATGAGCGTTCGTACTTACAGAACTCTTTTAGTTACAAAACATTCTCGTACTTGGTCATTTGTCAAACATACACAACTTAATGATACTAACATAGTCACATACGACATAAATCAGAATCATAATCAGACTCAGAAATCAAGAGCGGATTTTTCCCCAAATACACATTATGTCACAACCTAACGGTTCTAGGACATGCCATAAAAGAAAAGGGTAAGCCTTACATACCTGCGCCGCCTTGCTAGCTATACTTGTTCATCCCAACTTGCTTATCTACATTCAAAAGGACCCATATGATCATTAGATTCATCAACTTGTTTTCGCCTTAATTTTCCATGCAAGTTCACTTATAGGCTACCGAAATTTCAAAAGACCTCCTCTCGTAAATGCACCGTCCCGAGAATATGGCTCGGCCCAAATCAACATACAGAAATCCGGGAATTCAACCCGGCCAATCCAACAACAATACCAACAATCATAATAACAATATCAATAGATAAATTTCAAGATGTCCAAACCAACATCCATTCTTACCCGAAACCTTCCAATTTAACTAGAAACATTCATAACACATTTTCCACTTTCAAATTCATAAACTATGTCGACAATTCCATACGTTAACAACATTATTTTCATCCAACAAAGAATTTTACATAAATCACTTTAACTCCCGAAAACAGCCCGCACGGTTTCTAACTTCAACTTGGATCATTAACCTTCATTTTCACATCACAAATTCCATGACGACAACAACCAAAACACTAGGTAACATTAACTCAACATGGCTGCCCCAAAACAGCCCACATTCGGCCAACAACAACATATAGTATTTCATGATTTTCATTCGTTTTCTACACATTATAACAACACACAAACATGTTTAGTACAATTAATCCATCACCATAACACAACTCTACACACCCACGGTTAAACACACACATGTACGGTTATACCTCAACATCCATACTTTCATATATTTCATTCATTGTTCACCTCTCACAACACACAAAACAACCAATTTACGCTAAACAAAATTTATTCATCACACTTATTCCAACAACTTCACTCCACGGCCACAACATTACCATGCAAAATTTCATAACTTTCATTCTCTTCCACACACTTCAACATGCATAAACATCTATAAAAACATGAAATCAAGATTGAACCTCACCTTTTCCTCTTGCCTTCCTCAACCTCGGCTAGCTTGTTAAAACGCGACAACGAGCGATCTTCTTGTTCTAGTGGCTACACCACGACGACGAGGGCCTCCTAATTAGTATAGAAGCATAGAGAAAACATTTTCCATGACCACCTTTAGGGGAGGGGCTGGTTCGGCCAGCCCCCTTTTTCCGTTTTGCTCCTTCTTTTTTTTTTTTTGTTTGTTGTCTTGCTTTCTTTCTTTCTTGATTAAAAAGATGACAACTTACTTATATATATATATATGGCAAACATGTGAGGGGCACATGCCCCTCTCTAGAATTTTCCTCCTTTTTCCTTTTATTTCTCTAGATTTTTCTTGCTATTCTTTTCTTAAAAGATGACTTATTATTATATTCTTTGTCATCTTTTTCCATGCCTTTTCCTCACATGGCCAATATGGCCCCTTTTGGAATTTTCTTGAATTCTTGTGAAATGACCATTTTGCCCCTAGCCTTTTTACAAAATTACCATAATGCCATTTTGCAAATTCCCTTTTGCCCTCGGTCTTCCTCAATATTTCCACACTAAGAATACTTTCCAACGACCTACGCATTACAACGGAACCGAAAAATGACCTCGCGCTAAACTTTCCGCCATTGTTTCGAAATATCCGAAAGTGCAAAAATGCGAGGTGTAACAACATTCTAGACTTCAAAGTTGGTCAAACTAAATTAATTAAGGTGCAATTTCCAAGCTGCATAGAAGACCACCAATCCTTTGTTCCAAAGTGCATAGAAGACCACCAACATTTGTTCCAATGTGCATAGAAGACCACTAAACATTTGTTCCAATGTG
Organism: Lycium ferocissimum; assembly: GCF_029784015.1. NCBI lineage: Eukaryota > Viridiplantae > Streptophyta > Magnoliopsida > Solanales > Solanaceae > Lycium > Lycium ferocissimum. Next base: position 9,346 of record NW_026725384.1, read on the forward strand.
CATAGAAGACCACCAACACTTTGTTCAATAAAAATATTAAATGTAGTCAACATAGCATTAAATGATCTTCTAGAAACATAAGTATGGGCTGATGAACTTGTTCCTTCTTTGGGCATGTTTTGGGCCATAATCCAACTCATCTTGGTCTTCAATTTGGGCCTCCAATTAGTATTAAGACTTTCCCAAAAGATCTCCTTTTGGGTTGGAGCTATTCCTCCATTACAAGACATGTCATTACCAAATGAAGCCCATTAAAGCATCTTGATATTTTTTAGTCTTCAACGAAAATTAAGCTTCCTTGGTTACTATCATTCTCCCCCTCTTATAGGAGATTCGTCCCGAATCTTGGTGGTGACCTTTTTTGCTCCTTAATGCATTTGAGCCTCCATGGTTGCTATCATTCTCCCCCTCTTAAAATTCGTCCTCGAATCTTGACATTGACATAGATTCTGCAATTTGACATGATAATCACAATAAGTATTGGGAGCAATAACAAAGGAAAATACAACAAGCATTTGGTAAAAAAAACACAAGGTAGTGACCATGCAACCATCTTAACCCACTTAGTTATTTTATGCACAAATACCCCTTTTAAATATCCAAGCATTACATCATCTAATAGAAAATGTAATTTCCAACACAAGAACTAAAAACACAATTCATAAGCTCTTTAAACGGTAGAGAGGATCTTTACCTAGATCAAAAGCATATGAATACCAAGAAAACATACCATATTTGCTCTTTCTAAACAACTTAACCTCACCATTCAATATACCATGGTCATGATATGGATCAAAAGTTATTTTCTTGTGAAGTGACTTGGAATGAACTGCAAAATAAGGATCTAGAAAACAAGATAAAGATATTGTGCAGTTAGCAACATGTGAGCACTTATCCTTCTCCACACTTGAGCCACTACATTCTGCATTTAGCTCAACTTCCTCAGGATCTATGGCATCAAAAGCTTTATGTGTCTCATTATCTTCATTGAGAACTTCATCATCGTTGCTTCTTTCATTGGAATCCCAAAGTGGACAAAAATGTACCGCAAACTCTTCATCCCACAATGGGTTACTATACACTTTAAAACCTTGACCAATGAGATTTTCTTCTTCAAGTGAGGTGTCGTCATCCTTTACACAAATTTCATCCTCAATTTTCGGCATGAAAGGAGATAAAAGACTAAAACAAGAAAGAGTTCGTTGATTAGCATATGAACAAGATTCATCCTCTCTCAAATTTTCTTGGATTTGTTCACTCAACTTATCTCGTTTCTCACTTTCATCAAATTGTGGCATATTGTTCTCATGAGAAGAATAACAAAAAAGTCATGTTCACTCTCAATTTGAGTTATATCTTCACTAAAACTTTGGATTCGACAAATTGTGGCACAAGTTCAGATTTTGCATCTAAAAATAGATCATCGCTAAGGTCATAACATATGAGATCATCAAGCTCAACTTTTTTCTTCCACTTGATGTTTCTTCCACAAATCATCGGCCTTTTCACCTTTCAAATCTTCTTTGAAAATAGATTCTACCTCAAATTGTTGTTCCAATTCATCAATGGTTTCTTCTTCAATAACCTGCACATTTGGAACACAAACACTAGAAAAAGAATGATTTAAAAAGGTTAGAGCTTGAACAAGATCCTTTCACACTTATGCACTCTTTTCTTTTAAGCACTTCTTTTCTATCATCTCTCAAGTGCTTTTGTTCACCCTCTATTTTACCTCCCAAACGCACTTCACTCGATTTTGCCCACTCATTTCCAGTCCTTGACAACTCACTCTCTTCACTCATCACTTTCTCTCCTTTTTCCTCACCCTTACATCTCTCTTTCTTTTGTCACTCATCCTCACTTTTGTTTGCATTGAAAAAGGATCCAACTGATGAAGAAACACTCCCTTGCTTTCCTTGGAAGAATATGTTATTTGAAGTATCATAAGCACCCACATACTTGCCAAGAATTCCTCTACTATCTTTTGGAGGACTTAACATCAACTACGATTTTTGGTTTTCTACAAGCACTTGATGTGTCCCTTTGGTCCTTCTTTTCATACGCCTTGCACTTCAACTCCCCCTCATTAGATGAAGGATAGTTTGAAGATGTTTTTTTGGAATTATGTTGTTTCTTCTTTCTTTCATCCCACTCATCATTTGCTTTCTTCATTACTTCATAGAGTTTTCGTAACCAGTAAAAGTCATTTTTATCTCTTTCTTTTAATATTTTATCTTCTTCCTTTCTTTTGGTATCCATGGATGTAGCCATAACCTCCCAAAGACCTTCAAATTGCTTAATTACAAACAAAAAATGGTTAGAAGCAAAAGGACCTCATCAAAAGAATCACACCCTTACATTTATCACTCAAGTAGTGGCTCTCAACACTCGTGTATCACACAAGTAGGCTTTTACCCTCAAAGAATCTCACCACTCTCGCCTTTTACCACTCAAGGGCTGCTCCTCGAAGTTCTTCAATAAACCAGCAACTCAAACACCTCAAAGTAAGTTCCAAAGCTTGGTTCAAAAATAGAGTTTATGTCAAACAAAGAAAAGGACAACAAAAACTTAAACAGACAGGAAACAAGAAATACATAATGAAAATAAAGAGAAAAAAAAAACACGGAACAAATTGGCACGAAACAAAGAAATAGTCACAAAATTACTAGACAACTCTAAGTATGGACAAATACTTCAAGTATCTAGTGAGAGAACATAAAGAAAACTAAATGCAAGAAATAAACACTTTAAAGCAAAGATTTAGAACATATCAATGAGTTTGGATACAAATGTGTTGTAATGACCTTTGCATTCCTCAAAGTGACTCTTGAGTTCCTTGATGAGCAAAAGTCAAAGAACCTTTAAAACTAATGGGATTTTCAAGAGATAACAACCACAATGGATTTCCCAATAATTTAAAGTCACCAAATCACAAGATAAAGCTTTGAACAAACCAAGAACAAGTGAAGATAACTAGAAGTTACTGTTCGCGTCCTTTGTTCACTCGAACAGATTTCTTTATTTTTTTTAAATTTTGGTACTGTTCACGCCATAGTAACTTTTTTTCAGTTCTTTTTTTTTTTTTTTGGTGTGTTCAAATCAATAGATCGGGTGAGTATAAGAATACCCAACCATCCAAAGCTCTGATACCACTTGATAACAACACGGTTAGCGGAAGACTTTAGAATTGAAAATTAGAAAGGGGGAATGTTTGATTCTTGAGAAAGAAGAACACAAGTTCAAGTATTTGATACTTAAAATGTTGTTTAATAGTGAAAGAAGGAGTTGAATCAATTAAGAAGAAGAAGAAGAAGAAGACGAAGAAGAAGAAAAGGAGGGAGGGAACTCAAACAAGGAATCTTACCATCGAAGAATCCGAGTTGCGGTTCAAAGTAGAACAAAAAGGGCATAACCCAAAAGAGAACCTCAAAGGTCTCCACAAGCACAACGCTAATATTATTAATATTCAAACTTAGTTACAATGAAAAAAAAAACACCCAAATTATATAGGGGAAATGGTGGCTGCTACCCTAAAGAAAATAAAGAACATTCTAGACTTCGAAGTTGGTCAAACTAAATTAATTAAGGTGCAATTTCCAAGACCACCAATCCTTTGTTCCAAAGTAGAAGACCACCAACATTTGTTCCAATGTGCATAACCACTAAACATTTGTTCCAATGTGCATAGAAGACCACCAACACTTTGTTTAATAAAAACATTAAATGTAGTCAACATAGCATTAAATGATCTTCTAGAAACACAAGTATGGGCTGCTGAACTTGTTCCTTCTTTGGGCATATTTTGGGCCATAATCCAACTCATCTTGGTCTTCAATTTGGGCCTCCAATTAGTATTAAGACTTTCCCAAAAGATCTACTTTGGGCTGGAACTATTCCTCCATTACAAGACATGTTTTCATTACCAAATGAAGCCCATTAAAGCATTTTGATATTTTTTAGTCTTCAACGAAAACTAAGCTTCTTTGGTTGCAATCAGGTATGGCCATATTAAGTAATGTTATCCAAACACGGTATATTTCGCTATTTTTTGCTCTGCTTTTAGTCGATTCAACGGTAATACTCTGCAATCCATTAATTAATTTTGGTTGTTTGTGGAATTGAATCCAAGGATGCCATTGGTTCATGAAGAACTAAATGGATCGACTGGTTGAGGGGGAGATCTGACCCTTCATTTGTTTTTTTAATCTAATCTCGACCCTACAATGGGGATGTGAGGAGGAAATCCCCTCTAGGGGAGTTATCCTACATCGATTTAGCAAGGGTATTGAAAGTTTGGGATTTCCTATTTAGAGGACCTTATTTTTCATTATTGAACATGGCTTGAGCATATTGATATTCAAATATACTTATAGACTCAAAAAATACTTAAAAGTTTTTCAAAGGAAATATTTGAGATCTTTTAGTTTTCTGAGTGAAGTAATTTTTTTTTTAAAAAGTATTGTTCTCGTTTGTTTGGCTGGGCGTTGGGATTTTTTTTTTAGGAGTAACAGTCCTTCCAAATCCAAATCTCTTCTTGGCTGCGCATTAAAAAGTTAATATCTTATCTCTTTATTTTTATTGCATTAGGCTTTGCAAGTTTAGTGTTAATTTTAGTCTAATGTAGTTAATTCCATTTGCTAAGTTGATTTTGTCTAGTTTAAATTAGGTAATTAGTTGAATATTAATTTTGTCTAGTCAATGGTATTTGTTAACTTAGTTGTTGGCTATGTTAGTGAAAATAACATTTATGTGCTAATACTAGGATTTATAGTAATTAGGGGTTGTTTTATGTTGGTCTAAATTATTAATGTTATGTTTTAAACCCTTTGTGTATGGCTTGGTCACGGAGGGGGTGCTTGTTTTATATACATGATTTGAGTATCTTCATGAATTTTGCTGGTTAATTCATGATGACTTGAAGGTTAATATGTTAAAACTTGTTTAAAACAGTAGCTAATCAGTCTAGATATCAAACACTTACCTTGTGATTATTCTTCATTTGATGTGGATTTCTGAAAAAATACCCTGTTCATCTTAACTAAGGATTAGTCCTATCGATGTGATTCTGTATAAAGTTAATATATAAGTTAAGATAAGTAGTAAAATAGTTCATTGATATTAATGTTTGGCTGTAGCTATACTTCAATGTGATCTAGTTAGTAGTTAAACTTGTTCATAATCTTAGCTTTAATCCATGGCTTGCTAAATCTGTTCACATAGTCTTGTTAGGGTTTTGTTTTTGCTTATGAACTGTGTTAATGTTGTAGTTAAAAAAAAATATAACTTTAAAGAAATTTAGACACCCTAATCTAAGTGAAAACTGGTTTTGACTCCTATTCTTGTCTAGGACATTTAATTGTTCCTTTTTGTTTTATGTGGATTAGGATTTCTTCGTTAACCAGATGTTGAACTAATAATCAGTTATGTGTTTCAAAACTGAGCACTATGGGTCATTTTGTCACTATCTGGTCTTTAAATATGGACATGTGTGGCCTGTGGTTGTGCTAATGATAAAAACTAACTTAATTTGATAGGATGAACTTACCAGATGTCCTATTGTTTTGCCCGAAAATTGATTCACTCCTATCCTTATAAAACACATGTGTGAACTTTTATTGCCATGCCTTATTTGTTTGTTACATCCCGTGTTTTCATGCGTTCGAAATCATGCGAGTTAAAAGACATTAGTAACGGAAACAACGTTATCCCCCAAGCTTATAGGTGGTTTGAGTGATGGTACAGATATATCGTAAGGATTAGAAGTTAAACCAATAGAAGAAAATAAGTTTCGTCGAGGTTCGAAATTTATTTGAATGAAATACGGTCCAAGCTATAATATCCCATATTTTGGACCAGAAAATTGAACCGTCCAACATGAGCAAATTTACCCGAGCCCGGAGAATTTGGTCATATTCAAGCATGAAAATCAAGAATTCGGTGTATACAAGGAATGAAGTCCCGAAATGATTTAAGATGAAAAAGTGTGACGACGATGATTGAAAATTATATCACATGATCCCATGAGTATAAGAAGTGTTGAAAAGGTTACTATTTAAGTGAATTGAGATAAAAAAAAAAAATTAATCGGGGTTGTTAGATAATTATTTTGTGGAAATGGTCCACGTGTATATGGACAAATGGCAACAAATGCATTTAATTTCATGCATAAGGGTGTTGTGTGGAATGTTTTGGGTGAAAGGTATTAAAAGTTGTACCTAGGGGCTTACACGTGTAGAGGGGGTGATTAATCTTTTAACCTTTTATATTCTTTTGCTTTACTTCTTAATACAAAACGAGGGGCTGCACATTTCTCTCTATCTATAGACTTTCCCGTTTTAGAGTTTAACAAAAAAAAAAACTTATGTAGCAAAATGTTCACTTTAGGAGAAATTCATTTTTTTGAAGTAACAAAAAAGAAAATATCCAATAACATTTCCACTTTAGAGAAAACGTAGTTTGGAGTTACCAAAACGTTGGAGCAGCAACGTGAGTTGTTTTGACAACGTGAGTCCATCCATGGTAGCAATTTATTTCTTTTAAGAAAATTAGCAACCTGGACAGCAAAGTAATAATCCCTCTATGCAGCAACACGAAAAAGATTCGTGAGGTCAAAGTATAATTCTCGTTGTTCCGCCTTATCGTGTTGTTGAATCTGGGCTTTCTTTGAGGTGAAGTAAAGTGGAAGAAGAGCAGTTCTTGGCATATAAGGTAATAATTCTCCTGTCCTTGATATATTTAAATTTATCCCGGTCATAGCTAAATTATGAGATGGGAACTACAAAATTAATTGCGGGAAATCGGATAAGTTGTTATTGTTGTGTGGGCTAATTTGAGGTATATTTTTGGGTTGTGTTGTTGCTGGAAATTGCTGGAGCAACTTAAGTATATTGTTGTTGTTGTCATTGATATGTATTTTGAAGGAAAGAAAAATTGGAAAAGTGTGTTTGGTAATCGTATCCGGGCTTGTCGCTTATCGTGAAATGTTTGTGACTTGTTGTTGCTATATGGTATCTTGTTATTGATGTATATATACTTGCTGGATTGTTCTGGTTGTTGTTGTTGATAAATGGAGTTTGGGAAAATGAGAAGAACGGGGGAGGTGCTACCCATTTTGTTTTAGGATTAGTTAAAGATTCATTATACGATTAAGAGAATCGTTTGTATAATTAACGATAGTATCATTGTTGTTAGATATAGATTGTGGAGCAAATACGAGTTGAGTTCTTGAGCCGTTGAGCTAAGACCAGGTATGTTAAGGCTATCCCTTTCTTTCATTTTGGCATGATCCTTATCATATGAACGAACACGTTCATCAAGCAGAGGTCCAAAAACTCTATTCTTAAAAATATGTGAGAATTTGTATCCTTGGCCTCTAATGTTTTATGTCCATAACTTCCAAAAATTTGTCATAAGTCTTTGGCTAAGGTTTCAAAGTATCTTCTTCTCGATTTCTTATTCGTGCATTTATATATATTATATTATATATGGATCGTTCTTGAGTCCTTTCTTTCAAGCAATTCTTTTATTATATTCTATATACAACTTCCGTTAATTTCTTGATTCAAGTGCGTTATATATAGGGAGTCGTCCTTTCTTTCTTCGGTCAACAATTATTATATATGGATCAAGTAGCAATTGTACGTTTTGCAAGCACCTATTATATTATATAACATCGGCCAATCCGTGACGTGGTAAAAGGCTAAAGAGTGTGTGATTATCATTTATGCCTATCATACACCAAAGAGTGTAATCATAGAGTTGGTAGTTTCTTTATACGATCGTACTTGGCACAGTGTTCTTTCAAGACTTACATCCAAGGATTCCAAGATTATGTGGTGGCGATTATGATTGTTATATGATGATGATGGATGATAAGGATGGCGTTGAGGACTATGGAGGAGCTACAAGTGTGAGGATGGGGATGTGTGGGGCTGGCTTGAAATGGTGATCATGAGGAAGTTAGGGGAGAAAATTATCATTTTGGCCAAAGGAGAATAAGGACAGAGAGTGGCTACATGTGTGGGTCTCATGACAAGATGGGGATGAAGAAGAACCTTGTTATGCTTCACATGATGAAGGTGAAGGTTGATTGCTATACATCATGATGATGAAGATGACTCGAGATATGACTGTTTGGCACGTGTCTTATGGGTCTTATGGGAAAATCCTTATACAAATAGACTTGACCAAACAAGGCCCTTATGTCTATGGAGGTAGCATTGTAATTGCTAATTTGATTTCTTTACTTAGCTTGGGTATATATGCATATGTCTTTCATTTGTAGTAATTCCTATTCGATGAAAGTGTATTGAATACGTGGGAATGTGATAGTTTGTTTAGGGTTAGTTATAGTTAATGGTGGATTCCATTGTTGGTCTTGAACCATTTTTCCATTGATGGTCAGTGAAGGTATGTTCATTTGTGGATTTTAATTGAATTCATCACCCCTTGCCTTGATTTCAAATAGCAAGGTTCTTTTGAATTGAATCAAATTGATGAGAGGATATTGGGTTTCACATACTTATGGTTTCCTTTCAGATTCATTATTCATTTGGTGTGATGTTTTTCCAATGGATAATTGTCTTATTCCCTTTCTTCCAAAGCATCATCCCGTATGAACAAATTTCTTTGTATCTTTAAAAAGGAAAATTTTTTTCCATTGATTTGGTGTTTCCCAAGTACAAAAGTTCGAGATACCCATGTTGGTATCAAAGCATAGAAGCTAGTAAGAGATTGAACATTTCTAATGGGAGTCCATAATAGATGAAATCTTCGCTAAAAAAAAAAAAAAAAAAAAAATGAAGATGGATTGTTTTGTGGTTTGATTTTGTTGTTTTTGAAGTTGATTTGAGTTTATGTGAAAGTTGTGGAAAACATCTAAATCCGAAGTTTGAAAGACTTGGGTGGATTTTGAAGGTTTTCACCATTGAAGCCAATATCCAAGCTTGAGAAGAACTGAATCTTTAGTGATTGAGAGAAGCAATTGAGGCAAATTGAATATTGGGCTTTGTTCTCCAAGTGATTCCTTCCTTTGGTCAAAGGAATTTGCATGAACACAAAAGTAAGATCACTTATCCTGATTTGGACATCTTCGTATTTTTAATGTCTTCAAGTATGAAATTTAGTTTACCTTGCGTGAAGAAGCCTAAGATAAAAAGGTATTGGTAATGCCATTATTAAAAGTGTCCACAGTCAAAATCCTATTGATGAAATTGTTTTTCTAGTAAGGTTGATTTGAATCCACCTAGTGTTGAGAGGGGTCTTTGAATGATAGTGCATTATTGAATGAAAATCTCACACAAACACTAGTTGATCCTTTAGATGACAAATTGATTCTTCTTGTAAGATCGATTTGTGTCCACCTAGTGTTGACACTTGTGAATTGATTGGTAGTACAATGTCCGTGGTCATCATGTTAGTAATTCTTGCGAGTTTGACATACTACCAACGTTGAAACTTGTAATCAACTAGCTTGTAATGATAATTCACTACTTGAGGATCTTTGTGATGTGTTTCATGTACCTCTAGTTAGTGATGATGTTGATATAGTTGGTCAATTGAAAGAATGTAACATCTCACCCTTGTTTGTTTCATGTCAAAATGAGTCTCTTGATCGTACTTTAGTGTCACGTGATAACTCCAATTTGTAGGTTGATGTGTGTCATGTCGATTGTTTCGAAAATGCATTGAAAGATGACATTGGTTCTTTTGAGAGTAAAATGACATGCTTTGACTCTCATTGTTTGGGCTACTCTCTTGTAAAGGATAATGTTTTATTTGAGGATGACATGACTATTGAGAGTAAAGTACCTAGTGGGATGTTTTGTAATGTTGAAAGTGTGGCCACTTTTGGTGACTACATGGTATTTGAAAATCCACTAGGGGATGATAACACTCTTCCATGATGGAGATCCTATATCAAAATTGTGATCCACTTATTGGGAGGGAAGTGTTCAAAGGACCTAGGTGAAACTTCCTTACGCATTTCATTTCTAATTCTTCCTTAGGTGTTGAATAGTGAGTAGTATCGACCATGCTCTTGAGTTTCATAGTGAAAAAAAAAAAAAAAAACCCTAGATGAAACTTAAAAATTTTGCGTGACACCTTTCTTTATTATCTTTTTGCATATGATGACATTCATGATCTGTTTTGGGAGTGCATCTTATGGAGGGCGGGGTTTATTGGGGTACTCGATTTTACCTTGCCGTGATATGTTATCTTTTCCCTTTGACTAGTGTGAAGTCTTAGCTTGGTGTGAATGGTATCATTTTGCAATTGAGGATCATTTGTATGTCTGCCAACTTGGTGTCTTGACACCTTTTTTTCTTTTGATATCCTCATTTCTTAATCTTTTGGTTAGCCAAGCTCTTAGTGCTTTCGATTAACAAGAGCTCTATTTTGCTTAAAAATGATTGATACTTGGTTGATATGACAAATTTGTGCTTACTTGGCATGGTGGTAGGTTAGGATGAACACTAACCCTCATCCATTGAGGACTTGGTTTTTAATCTTGTCTCATTTTTATGGTTTTGCAAGGTTTAGATTCGAGGATGAATCCTTTTCAAGAAGTCTTGAATGATACAAGACCAATTCCATCGAGCTTCATGAAAATGGAGTCTTTGAAGATCATGGGAGGTCCACATAGGATGGCCTTCAAGATATGGGAGATAGCTTGGATGGAAGGCTTTAAGAGTCCAAGTCCCAAGGCTTGCCTCTTAAAGTGGCTACAATTGCAAGCTTGGGTGATTCAAGGTCGGAAGATGGCTACTTGCGCAAAGGGCTATTTGTGCAAGTGGCTACTTTGCGCAAGGAGGGTTATGATTGCAAGAAGGCCATGCATGCAAGGTTGATTAGAGGGTCATCTATGCAAGGAGGGACGTGTTTGGCCATTGAAGGCCAATCCTTGAATTGAAGACTACACTAAGAAGACTAGCCAAACAAGGCCCTTACTTCATTAAGGGTAGCATTGTAATTGCCTATTAGTCTTCTTTACTTAGCTTGTATATATAGCTTGTCTTTCATTTCATTTGGGGACTTTGGATGAATTATGAATATTTTGAGTATTTTTAGGGTTATCTCTAGAGAGAGAAACTTGTGAGAGGCCTTTGGTAGGCTCTTGTTGATTCTTGTATTGTTTGAGAGGTTGGTTGCTTGGGATTCGATTCCCTTGAGGTCAACTTAAGAATTTGGTGTTTCTTTAGATGATAATTTAGAGGTCTTAGTTTTATATAACTTTGATTGCTAAATTGAATCTTAAGTTGTGTCAAATTATCTATCTTTTCTTTTCCTTTGTTTATCTTCTTAATTTCCCGTTTCCGCGTATCCGTTCTTGTATCACATAAGAACAACAACGATACATTTCCTTCTTCAAAATTCACAAACTAGACCAACAAACCACACTTTAACAACATTATTGTCATAATTACACGAAACTATATTTGATTCAAATCGGCTTCCAAAACAGCCCGCAACAATTACGACACCAACTTGGACCATTAAACTCTCGTTTACATCACATATTCCACAACACAACAACCAAATTACACTAAATAAAATTAGCTCTTCACTTACTACACAACACAACACACACGGCCAAATCCAACATACACGGCCAAACATCAACTCCAATATTTTATGAGTTCCATTCATTTCTACACATCACAACAACGCACAAACATGCTAACTACAATTACTTCACCACTCTTACAACACACATCCATACTCGGCCACACTCGGCCACACTACAACCCACGGTTACAACTTCAACATCCTACTTTCATGTATTTCATTCATTTCTACATATCACAACATACACAAGTCATCCATATAAAACATGTAAGGAAGATTAAACCTCACCTTTTCCATTCAATTTCTTCATTTACCCTTAACATTCCATAGGATGAAAACTTCAAGAACCAACACTTTGCTTGCTTCAACAACAACTCCATGTTGTCTAGGACCTTCCAATGAATTGAAACACATGAAGAAAATAATTTTCCATGGTCAATTTTGGTCTTCCATTTTTTTTTCTTTCTTGGCCGAACCTCACCCCTTTTTTCTCTCCAAGGTTCTTGAAATTTCTAGGAGATCGATATCGCGATAAATGATGAAGATGATTTAATTGTCATCTTTTCCATCATATATAATTTGCACAAGTGGCCCTATGGCCCACATCTCACACATGGCCACATAGCCATTTTTTATCATGACTTCTTTGTTTTCATAATTTCACTTCTAGCCCCAAATTCTCATGAAATGTCCAACTTTCCATAATTCATCTTTTGGTCCCAAATTTTCCTTGTTCCAAATTTACCCTTAACATTCCATACCAATAAAAGATGAATATGCAACTTATGTACTTTTAACAAAATCGGAAAAATTTACAACCTTGTCCTTAACTTATCGCAACCGACTTAGAATATTCCGACATAATACAAAGTACGACATATCACACACACGGTAGTCTCTAACACCTTATGTCACCCCGATACAGCTAGTAACTGCCAACATGAAACGCGGCCCCGAAGAAATAGTTGCGGAATATTCCCAAAGTCCTAATGTATGCATAATTTTGATGACAAAATGTGCGAGAAGACACATAATGATGTCGCTCAGCTTTTATTTTGAAAAACACTTTCGGATTCACATATCTGCGTACAAATAGGACATATCATATAACCAATTTGTTAATCGAATATGATAAAACCATAATCATATATAATATAATCATGCAAAACTTCAAAACATGTACGGAGATGTGACGTGATTACACCGCGCGATTCCAGATAATAATCAAACATCACACCGATCCATATAATATCGTAATCCGGGCATGTCACCATATCGTATCGAGATTATCATATCATCAAACATCATATCACATATCACATACGGTCCGCAATGGGACCGGCGGACGAACGTGGTCGCCACTCCATACGCCACAACACATCATACATCTCCGAACATCCGCGCCTCAAAAGAACCCGCGGTCAAATGTCCCGGGCATTGTCACCGCGGTCAAAAGTCCGGCGGGCATATCATCACACTTCGAAATCACATCATACTTCGAAATCACATCATATGTGATAATAACCGGCCGGGATCCGGTGAAGGATATAACACGAACGCGCGAGCGGAATCGGTAGCCATATGCATACAAATCTTTATTACACATGACACCAAAACCAAGACAATAGTCAAGTCGGATTTTCTTCCGTCGGGAACATATTATGATGGTATCAAAATCATAAGTATACGAATCATTATTTCGGACTCAACGGACAATATATACATACTCGGGGTCGAAAATAGTCATATTGATTCTTTCAAAATGTATGAATGTTCCGGCCCGCCTACGAAAATCATAGTCATCATATGTGTACAAACTCAAATATGATGATGTATATAATAATAGTAATTATATCAAAAATGTATATAGGTCGCGGGGCCCACGGAGGGGTGTACGTCGAGCCCGCCCATGATATCGTAGTCATCAACATGTACCCATTCAAAGCCAGGTTATGACTTAAAGTTTTCGAAATCATTTAGGAACAAAATCTTATGCCTTTTATGACTTTTTTCTCTATTATGGCTTGTCCACATTTAGTACGACTCACAAACGTGCTCGGCCAAATTACCCCCGAAGCTCATAACATATCATAATACATATCTAAGACATGCCAAAAGAAGGAAAGGTAAGTTTTACATACCTTGATTGTTTCCTAAGCTAATCCAAATTTAAGTCTTGACGTCAACACATCAATAGGCATCGAACATCGAAAGTTCAACTCCAAACCATCATTTTATCTACGAGAAATTTGGGCGCGCATTTTCCCGTAAATTCAACACCGTGTCGCCCAATATTATCAACAACAATACCAACAACCATTCCAACAACATCAATAATGGATTCAAAACACATTCTAACATTAATAATCCTTTTCCATACAATTCGACGGTATCCCATTTTCATTCAAATCAACCGCATACGATCAAACCAACATCAATGTTCATACGTTCAAGTACTAATCCAAACCACTTAAACAAGATTCAAGAATGCTTCCAACAATCTACAAAATAGCCAAATCAGCCCATTCACTACATAATGGAACCGAAACTTCCAAATGCCATAAGAACAACAACGATACATTTCCTTCTTCAAAATTCACAAACTAGTTGATTACACTAAATAAAATTAGCTCTTCACTTACTACACAACACAACACACACGGCCAAATCCAACATACACGGCCAAACATCAACTCCAATATTTTATGAGTTCCATTCATTTCTACACATCACAACAATGCACAAACATGCTAACTACAATTACTTACATTACAACACACATCCATACTCGGCTACTACACTACAACCCACGGTTACAACTTCAACATCCTACTTTCATGTATTTCATTCATTTCTACATATCACAACATACACAAGTCATCCATAAAACATGTAAGGAAGATTAAACCCACCTTTTCCATTATTTCTTCTTTTGGATGAAAACAAGAACCAACACTTTGCTTGCTTACAACTCCATGTTGTCTAGGACCTTCCAATGAGTTGAAACACATGAAGAAAATAATTTTCCATGGTCAATTTTGGTCTTCCATTTTTTTTTCTGTCCCGTCCACCCTTTTATCTCTAGTTCTTGAAATTTCTAGGAGATGATAAATGATGAAGATGATTTAATTGTCATCTTTTCCATCATATATAATTTGCACAAGTGGCCCTATGGCCCACATCTCACACATGGCCACATAGCCATTTTTTTCATGACTTCTTAGTTTCCATAATTTCACTTCGCCCCAAATTCTCATGTGTTCCATAATTCATGGTCCCAAATTTTCCTTGTTCCAAATTTACCCTTAACATTCCATACCAATAAAAGATGAATATCTTATTCTTTTATGTATATGTATATATATATATATTATTTTGAGCTATAGTTGTTCCCAAAGTCCTAATGTATGTTTTGATGACAAAATGTATAATGATGGAATTATGATAAAACCATAATATTATGAGATTTATAAAAGTAAATATGTTTCAAATGTTAATGGTTCCTATGATTATGAACAAATATTATGATGTATGAATGTTATGATGATGTGTGTATGATATGATGATGTATATACTATGGTAATTTATATGATATGCTACGTATGATACGTGTATAACATGTACCCATTCAGAGGTTATGACTTCATCTTATGCCTTATGATTTCTCTATTATGTACATTTAGTTCCTGCCTTACATACTCAGTACAATGTTCGTACTGACGTCCGTTTTCTTTGGACGTTGTGTTCATGCCACGTAGCGGTGAGACGGTGCGGATCCATAGGAGCTAGTAGTTGATTTAGCATACATGATTATTCTTTTCATATGTGTATATTATATCCGGGGTCATGAGTCCATATGTCTAAAAAGTGTGTACGTATGTGTGGGTAGTATGGTCAATCTTCATGTATACCTTATGTTTATTAAAGTAAATATGTTTCAAATGAATGGTCTATGATTAAGCATATATTATGAATGAGAGCGGGGTAACCTATATTCGGTGGTTAGCCCGGATACCGTCATGGCCCGTAGCCGGGTCGTGATAGCATACATGTTCATAATATATCTCTAAAAATGTACTTATACCTTATGTGGAAGTGGTAACCTATAGAATGTACTTATCCTCAGGTGGTAGTATAGAACTGGGCATCTTAACCAAATAATTCCATATATAGCTTACATGAACCCTTACAATTATAAAATCCATACTGATCATTCCTTCATTCCTCGACGACATATCTATTTGTTTCCTCATTCTTTCAAGCTTTTATTTATTTATTAATGAACCACAAACTCTGTAATATTTCCTTTGTATTGGTCCCCTAAAATCACTATACACCGTTGTTACCTCTGAATAGATCATATAACTTCACTACATTTATCATATAGTCGGTCCTGATATGTACCACATTTACAATACTATGTCTTTACTCAGGTTTCCCAGCATATACTATATCTTGCTATTACTATTCTTAGCTACGCTACACTTCACCAGTTGAAGCTCTTTAGTGATGTTGGCTAGCTTTTCATATACTTATATCATCTCTGTGGTATATAATTCTATACCCTTCTGTTACCTTTTAGAATGAACGTATCCATTTCGGTGCTAGGTCCATCCTTATTCATCTTAATGCCATGAAGCTATCTTATACGAACTTACTCCTCATTATCCTCTTCACTACTGCCTCTAACCTTTAGTTCCTCATTTAGGTCCATCTCATTCCATTTACTCACAATGCGACTTTAATTCTCTTAATTCCTGAATACTCTATGCCTGGAATTCTCGTATCATCTATAAATTTCTATGCCCATATAATCACACACACTTATTCTTTTCCATCGTAGGCTGTTACCGTCAAGCACTCTCATTCTTTCGATTAGTTCACTCTCATTTCAGCCCTCTTCTATTGTCAACTCCGCATCTTTCCCTCAACAAAGATGTTATTAGATTCTAACTCAAATGCTTTTGCCTTTAAAGCTTTCCCTGTACAATGCTCCCAAACGGTATGCGATGTTGGAACTTCATATCCACACAGCTAGCTCGCGGTGGCTATTTCACTTTTCTTCTTATCTTAGTCCATTTTTAATTCGAGTACCATCATACTCAATCCTTCTTTGCTTCTTCATTACTGAACTTCCTATCACACCCTTATCTTGTAATTTTGAGTAATTTCTTCCTTGAAGTGCTATCTCCCAATCTTTATTTAGTCTTTCATATGACTGAATGGTTATGTTTATCATCAAATCGTCCTTATACTTTATCGGCCTGCTAGCGCAATATCCCTTTGAGGTAGTTCTTAATTCCTTTTTGTTATTATCTTTCTATCTTCTAACAAGGCATACTTCTTATCTCATACTTGTCGTCTCGTGTTCCCCCTTAAGGTGTTAACCCACTACTCTATATTTGACATCCCATTTAGCTCTCCTTTTTCTTGTAGGTACATACTCCCAGAAATTTCCGCGACTAATCTTAGCCTTAAATGTTCGTCATCTGAGTCTATTTGGTCAGTTGCACATACATGTAGCGGGTCACATATTCTCATAGACGTACTGGCCCTAGATGGCCTAATCTTTTATCTAAGGGATCTTCAAAATTTTCATTATCGCCCTTCCAGAAATCATCTTTCTCCTATTACTCGTTCTCCCATTTCATCACTGTAATGGTATCTAGCATAAGATTCTTTTCTCAAAAAATTTCCCTGATTGTTAATATTCCCCCTTTTCTTCATTACATAAACGCTGGTTCTTTTGACAAGTCTCTTTTAGACTACAAGTTTGTCCCATCAATGAAGGGCATATCTTATATCAAATTGGCAACCTCAAACCCATTCTTTTCCCATCATACAGTTAATTCTTCCAGAATATCTCTCGCTTCCTTCATTGGCTATTTAGCCTTGTATTACTAGCTCAATAGTAAAACTTTTGGAGGGAAATGTTCCATACCTTGGTCCTACCTTTGTCTTATACATTCTTGCAAAATAACTCATGTTTCATATATCCTTATACTCATACCTCTATATAACATCCTTTCCAATATACTCTATGCGATAAGAAGGGCCTTGTCAATATCTAGCTCATTTAGTAACGTACATCATTCTTTTCCCTCTTCTAACCAATCATATTTGTTCTTTAACATTCAAAACAATAACTATCCTTGACAAATCGTTCATTCTGTATCCTACCTCTTTAGACCTTAAGCATCCTCATCCTTATAACTGATACTCTTTTCCGTTTTAGTAATTCCTGCTTTTCCTCTTTCTACTCTTAAATCATTCACATATTTACACTTAAGTGCCATATTTAAACTTATACCTCTCCTTTACATTTCTTACCTCGAGGGAAATTACAGCTCCCATCGAATCATACTGATATCTTATTAACAAAACACTTCTAAGGTTTCAAACCACTCACAGCATAACCATAGTCGTTTACTATTGCCCAACTGAAAATCCCATCAACTTCTCTTCTTTTTAAGTCCCATCAGTAATACTCCAAAAGTTATCTTAACAGAATTACATATAATATATCGATACCTCCCTCAAGGGTGCTTAAGCATTAATACAACACTAATTGTACCTGACGTCATCACTCATCCCCTCATACTATACTATCTCCTCTTACTTACAAGTCATTCATATCTTACGGATTCCTCTTGATACCCATCATTCGTAATTGTGTAGATATAATCTCTCCATCGAACTATGTTCCCCACACATACCTTTCCTATTTTATTATACCATTGCCTTATTACCACAACATATCTTTTTCCACCGTTCTATCATCATATTCACCATTTTAACCCATCATCTGACCACAGATTCCACTCTAGATTCCTCTTTAATATTACCCCTTTCCCTAACATAATCAATGGGGTTTTACAACTTACGGTCATTGCATAACATAAGTCATTTCAAAATCATACTTGCTTAATTTTAACACCTTATCAAAGCGACAAATATACCTTCCATCTTTGGTTGCTCTGGTCTTGAAATTAGGATGAATGTGGGACTTCCCATGGCCCTACTCTAGAGCCTTGATCTGGCACAATCGCTTTAACATGGGCTGGAAAAATTCTTCTTCCTATTATCTCTCTATCGGTGGTTCACTGCCACCCGAAGCGTCTACAATTGTACCAATTATACTAACCTGTCCAGTCTAGCCACCACCTTTATTTGAACCTTGCTATGAAGATAGCATCAAGTCCTGGTTAATAGGTTCCCCAGGCTTTGTCAGAAAGCCCTGCACTCTCCACTGATCTACAATAATCCAAAGCTTGGGGATCAATTCTCAGCATTGACCTCTCCCTTCCTTTCCCAGCTATAGCCAAAGGAGGAACTAGTAACATCGGAGCTTATCCTGGCTTCTCTACTCTTATCAATGTCGATGATAACTGTAGCGTTGATTCACCCTGAATCTTTGATGGGTCTGTTTCCATAGAAGACATGATCTCAGATGGGTCCGTCTTAATGGAGGGTAGCTACCCACTTGGGTCCTCCTCCAAAGTGTAACTCAATCCTCCCCTTGTCATTATTGCAATCCTCGAATCACCCATAGTCCTTTCTGAAGAAGTCATCGTCAAACTGTAAAACAACAAAGGTCAGGGTTGAAGATTTACACCCTATGACTCAGCTCTATAGCACGATCTAGGATAAAAAGAAGGGTAACCATCCTAAATTCCCTGTAACCTCCTATTTATAAGTGTGACGCATTTCACACCCATAAATAAGACTCTACAGGACACGGTTCGTAGACAAATCTTAGGACAGAACTGCTCTGATACCACTCTTGTCACGATCCAATCGGAGGGCTATGAAGGGCACCCGGAGTTAACCTACCGAGCACCAAAAGACATACACACATCTCATCATATAATAATACCTGAGTGGGCCATCAAGCTAACTCATAAATATCATCAACTGTGAGGGACACCAGCCCAAAAGATATACATATACGTCATCAAGATGAGCCCAAGTATACAAGCCAATGAGGTTATCAAATAATAATATAACAGAGTGTGGACCGAGAAGGTCATAGAACATCTCACTGTGCATATCTGTCTACGAGCCTCTACTGGAATGCATAACATAATAAGGACGGGACAGAATCCCGCCATACCCATCTGTACACAAAAGAACCATACCAACTGGACTGCAACTCCAGAACAAATGGAGTGTTCCTGTACAACCGCTGAGAAGTCAGCCTAAGAGTCTGAACCGTCTCCCTGTCTACTTGCGGGCATGAACGCAGCATTCACAAACAAAAAAAACATCAGTACGGAGTATGTAAGGCATGAAAAATAACATAATAGAGGCATGAGAGTAACATGAAACATGACAGAGAATAAACCTGTGCATCTGAAGTGTCGGTGAAGGCTAATGATATACATAGATACTATGCATCTGAGGTCAAATGATATGCATAAATACTGTGCATGCATGCATGAGGTCACACATATATATATGCGTATATAACGCCTATCAAGCCACTATGGGCATCCCATCATATCGTATCGACCGGCATCATTATCATCATCATCATCGTATTATCATCATCGTATCGTCATATGACCAGCTGATCAGGTGGTAGTGCGTATATAACTCCGTCACCTTTCCCATACCTCATACATATATATATATATATATATATATATATATATATATATATATATATATATATATATATGTATATATATATATATATATATATATATATATATATATATATGTATATATATATGTATATATATATATATATATATATATATATGTATATATGTATATATATATATATATATGTATATATGTATATATATATATATATGTATATATGTATATATATATATATGCAAGGCAATGCATAAACATGATAGGAGTACAAGTGACTCTAGAAGGCTAATGATATACATAGATACTATGCATCTGAGGTCAAATGATATGCATAAATACTGTGCATGCATGCATGAGGTCACACATATATATATGCGTATATAACGCCTATCAAGCCACTATGGGCATCCCATCATATCGTATCGACCGGCATCATTATCATCATCATCATCGTATTATCATCATCGTATCGTCATATGACCAGCTGATCAGGTGGTAGTGCGTATATAACTCGTCACCTTTCCCATACCTCATACATATATATATATATATATATATATATATATATATATATATATATATATATATATATATATATATATATATATATATATATATATATATATATATATATATATATATATATATAGATATATACATATATATATATACATATAGATATATACATATATATATATACATATATATATACATATATACATATATACATATATATATATATATATATATATATATATATATATATATATATATATATATATATATATATATATATATATATATATATATATATATATATATATATATATATATATATATATAAATGCAAGCCACTATGGGCATCCCATCATATCGTATCGACCGGCATCATTATCATCATCATCATCGTATTATCATCATCGTATCGTCATATGACCACCGATCGTGGTAGTGCGTATATAACTCGTCACCTTTCCCATACCTCATACATATATATATATATATATATATATATATATATATATATATATATATATATGTATACATATATATATATACATATATATATATACATATATATATATATATATATACATATATATATATACATATATACATATATACATATATATATATATATATATATATATATATATATATATATATATATATATACATATATATATATATATATATATATATATATATATATATATAAATGCAAGGCAATGCATAAACATGATAGGAGTACAAGTGACTCTAGAGACCATACTGGATCTAAAGAAAGACTTTCTGAAGATATTGTTATGGAACATAAAATAAATAAGTCGTCCCTAACTCTAAGAGTGGAACCATTATGGATTGACGTTATATGTACGTTCGGTTCACAGTGATCTTGCCAAAAGAAAAGAAAAAAAAAGGGATAGCCTTACATACCTCAAGTCGTCCAAGCAATCTAACAATCGAGCTACTTACAATTAGCATGCCAACAACATTAAATACTATCCGCATGCATGGAAATTAGCTCAACAATACAACCACAACATGCTCAAATAGTCCATGAACTCAACAACTACAACACAACACTTTATGACTTTTCTCCATAACTATTTCCACTTTTTAAAACTTGCTTAACCTTCAAATCAACTCAACATAAGAGATAAGATGAAGAACATATCTTGAATTTGAAGAATTTCAACTCACACAACTTGTTTCAAGACCAAGATCTCCACAACTCCAAGTAGAGCAAGGAAAAATCATTTTCTAGGAATTTGTAAAGGGTTTAGTGTTTGATCCTCTCTTGAAATGGTTTAAGATGATTAGAGATGATTAGAAGTGATTGGGAGAGCTTCGGGGGTCTAGTAGAATCTGTTTTTGGTGAAAAATGATGACCCAAGGTCGTGGAAATCAATTTATAGGCCAAGTCCACCGACTTAAACTTTTTGAAATTTTCGAGCAAAGTATGGGCAAAAAGTACGGGCAGCACTTCAAAGAACGGTCCGTACTTTCAGCCTGTACTAGGGAGATTGGGGGAAGTGCGGGATGCACTTCAAAGAATGGATCATACTTCTATCCCATACTTCTCAGAATCGCATGTTTTCAGTTGCATTGGATAGAAGACTCACTGAACTTGATTTTACATAAGTTATTGATTCCATAACTCCTCATATTCTAGGAGATATGCCTCTCCCAAGTTGGACCAAAATTTCTGTCCAAAATTCTGCCAAGTTTTTTCAAATTTTCGGTAAACTTAATTTTTTCGATTCGCTTGATCCCGAAACCTTTAGACCATTGTTTATCAATTGTTAGAGGTCCTCCTTAACCTTATAAGGGTTCCATTACCTCTCCGGCTTACGTTAGTTTACTTACAATGCAAATGACATGAAAATTTTTGTGGTGTAACACCTTCCTTGAGAAGTATGTGCCCTGGGCTTTGAGCGAGGCACGTAAAGATGAGTTCCTCCACTTGCAGTAATGGGGATTGTCTGTTGATGCTTACGTGACTCGATATTTTTAGTTGGACCATTATTCAGCACCCTTGATTCTTATTGAGCCTGACAGGATTCGTCGGTTTGTTGGTGGGCTCGCTACTACTCTTCAGATTCCATACCTTCAGCTTGAGGCCATGGGTGTTTCCTTCCAGTCCATTGTTGAGCATGCATCTTTAGTTGAGGCCGTTAAGGCCCGCGAATTTGGAGGGGCTAGTGAAAAGAGGCCGAGACAGTTTGGGGGTTACAGTGGTTCCAGCTCGAGAGGCGCCGGATAGTCTTCTAGGCAGTACCAGTCCTATTCCGGCCTCTGTATACATTTAATTTTGCAGGCTTCCTCTAGTGGGCCATCCAGGTAGAGAGTATCTAAGAGCTCATTCTCTCGACCAGCAAAAAGAGTTATTCCAGCTGGGTTTTCAATTTTGGTCTATCAGTCTCTGACTTCTAAGGCTTGTTTTATGTGTGGAGCGCTTGGTCATATTGCTCGAGAGTATCCACGATCCAGATAGGGTTATCAGCCCCAGAGGACTTCGGCATCTTCAAGTAGCCGAGGTGGTGCTTCTTCGAGAGACGGTGCTCAGTCAGGCTGCGGTGGTCTTCAGATTTCTAGGGATGGGTCCCAGGTCGATCGAGGTGGATCACAGTCTGGTCATGGTGGGGCCCAGTATTATTCATTCCCAGGTAGACCCGAGGCGGAGGCCTCAAATGCTGTCATTTCAGGTACCATTTCTGTCCGACATAAAGCAGCATTTGTATTATTTGATCCTGGATCCACTTATTCATAAGTGTATGCATATCATGCAGTTGGTTGGGACCTGACTTTTTATAGCATAGCGGTACCTATTCATGTGTGTACTCCAGTCGGAGATTCTGTTGTGGTTGATCGAGTCTATCGGTCGTGCTTGGTTACTTTTATGGGTTATGACACATGCGTAGACTTGATAATACTTGATATGGTGGATTTCGATGTTATCTTGGGTATGACCTGGCTTTTTCCTTATCATGCGATCTTGGACTGTCATGCTAAGATAGTCACTTTAGCCATGCTAGGCATTCCTAGATTTGAGTGGAGGGGTACTCTTAGTCCCGCTCCGAAGAAGATTATTTCCTTTTTTCAGGCGAACAAATTAGTCAACAAGGGGTGTTTAGTTTATTTGGCTCATGTGCATGACACTACTATTGCATCTCTACCCCTTGAGTCGATTCCTATTGTGAGCGAGTTCGCGGAGGTATTCCCGTCCGATCTGCCAGGTATACCACCCGATCGCGATATTGACTTGGATCTGGGTGCTCGCTCTACGCCATAACGAATGGCACCTATCGAGTTGAGAGAGCTTAAGGAGCAGCAGCAGGATTTATTGAGCAAGGGGTTCATTAGACTGAGTGTCTCCCCTTGGGGTGCTCCTGTGTTGTTCGTGAAGAAGAAAGATGGATCTATGAGGATGTGCATCAATTATCGCTAGCTGAACAAGGTTACTATCCGAAATAAGTGTCCTATGCCTCGTATTGATGATTTATTTTACCAGCTTCAGGGTGCTTCAGTGTTCTCGAAGATTGACTTGCATCCAGCTACAATCAGCTGAAGATTAGGGCTGAGGATATTCCGAAAATAGCTTTTCGAACGAGATATGGGCAGCATGAGTTTCTGGTGATGTCATTTGGGCTTCCCAATGCCCTGGCAGCATTCATGACTTTGATGAATGGCATCTTTAGGCTATTCCTTGACTCCTTTATGATTTTGTTTATTGATGATATCTTGGTGTATTCAAAGAGTACAGAGGAGCATGAGAGCCATCTTCGCACTATGCTTGGGTTATTGAAAAAGAATAGTTTGTTTGCTAAATTTTCGAAGTGCGAGTTTTGGTTGGAGTCTGTGGAATTCTTGGGCCACGTTGTGTCAAAGGACGGGATCATGGTTGATCCTCAGAAGATTGAGGTTGTGAAGGATTGGGTGAGGCCCACTACTATGATCGAGATCCGTGGTTTTGTGGGTTTGGCCAGTTACTGCCGCTAATTTGTGAAAGGTTTAGCTTCTATTTCTTCGTCGTTGACCAGATCGACTCAGAATAATGTTCCCTTCCAGTGGCCCGATGATTGTGAGGAGAGCTTTCAAAAGCTCAAGATTCTTTTGACTTCAGCCCCAATTCTAGCATTGCCCGTGGAGGGTAAGGATTTCTCAGTTTATTGTGATGCATCCCATGTGGGTTTGGGTGCTGTTTTGATGCAGAAGGATAGAATCATAGACTATGCTTCCCGTCAGTTGAAGATCTATGAGAGGAATTACCCTACCCACGATTTGGAGTTATTAGCTGTGGTCTTCGCTTTGAAGATCTGGAGGCATTACTTTTATGGTGTCCATTGTGAGGTTTTCATCGATCACCATAGCCTTCAGCATGTGTTTACCCAGAGAGATCTTAATTCCAGGTAACTCTGATGGATGGAGCTCCTGAAGTACTATAACATCTCTATTCTTTATCATCCAGGGAAAGCCAATGTTGTTGCTGATGCCTTGAGTCGCAAGACCATGAGTATGGGGATTTTAGCTCCTTTGGTGATTTTCTAGCCTTCGTTGGCCATGGAGGCTCAGACTCTGGCCAACAGTTTCGTTCGTCTTGATATTTTAGCCCCATGCAGAGTTTTAGCTTGTGTAAAGGCGAGATCGTCCTTGCTAGATTAGATCAGTACTCATCAGTTTAAGGATGCTCAGTTGAGCAAGATTCGAGATAGGGTTCTGAGGGGTGAGGCCAAGGAGGCCATGATTGATTCTGAGGGTACTTTGAGGATTAAGGGGCGCGTGTGCGTTCCTCGTGTTGGTGACTTGATTCATTTGATTTTGACTGAGGCCCATAGCTCAAGATATTCCATTCATCCGGGGGCGACTAAGATGTATCGGGACTTGAGGCAGCATTACTGTTGGCGCCGCATGAAGAGGGATATAGTCAATTTTTGTGCCTAAGTGTGGTAATTGTCAGCAAGTTAAGTATGAGCACCAGCGACCCAGTGGTGTACTTCAGAGGATGCCTATTCCCTAGAGGAAGTAGGAGAGGATTGCCATAGATTTCGTTGTGGGTCTTCCGAAGACCCTGGTTAAGTTTGATTCGATTTGGGTGATAGTTGATCGGTTGACTAAGTCTGCTCATTTTATTCCAGTTCAGGTTTCTTATTCTGTGGAGAAGTTAGCCAAGTTATAAATTTGTGATATTATGAGGTTACATGGGGTTCCCATTCCTATCATATCTGATTGGGGTAGTATCTTCACTTCCTATTTCTGGAGAGCTTTTCATAATGAGTTGGGTACCCGAGTGGATCTTAGTACAACTTTTTACCCCTAAACCGATGGGCAGACTGAGCGGACCATTCAGGTGCTCGAGGATATGTTGAGGGCTTGTGTTATAGACTTTGGTGGTCATTGGGATCAGTTCTTGCCATTAGCAGAGTTTGCGTATAACAACAGTTATCACTCGAGTATCGACATGACACCTTTTGAGGCTTTGTATGGTAGGAGATGTAGATCTCCAGTTGGTTGGTTTGATGCATTTGAGGTTCAATCTTGGGGTACGAATGTATTGAGAGAATCTCTTGAGAAGGTGAGGGTCATTCAGACAAAGCTTTTGGCTGCTCAGAGTCGACAGAAGATGTACGCGGACTGGAAGGTCCGAGATTTAGAGTTCGCCATTGGTGATCAGGTTCTATTGAAGATTTCACGCATGAAGGGTGTTATGAGATTTGGGAAGAGAGGTAAGTTGATTCCAAGGTATATTGGACCATTTGAGATTCTTGACCGTGTGGGCGATGCTGCTTATGAGTTGGCCTTGCCGCCAGGCTTGCCCGGAGTTCATCCAGTTTTCTATGTGCCTATCCTGAAGAAATATCATGCCGATGGTACTTATATTATTCGTTGGGACTCGGTGTTGCTTGATGAGAATCTGAGTTATGAGGAGGAGCCTATTGTGATTTTGGATAGGCAAGTTTGAAAGTTGAGGTCTAAGGAGATAGCTTATGTGAAGGTGCAATGGAAACATTGTCCTGTTGAGGAGGCCACTGGGGAGACAGAGTATGACATGCGTTGCTGATATCCTTAGTTGTTTGTTGATTCAGGTACTTTTTCGTTCTTTTCCCTTCGTCGCTTGAGGATGAGCGATGTTTTAATTGGTATCTGATGTAATGACCCATTTGGTCGTTATAGTCTTTTCGGTACTTTTGACCTTTCTCCAGCTTGTTTAGCTCACATTTGATCTGAGGGGACCGTTGACACGTTTCCTGAGGTGTTTGGATATGATTTGGGTGATATTTTGGGAAATTCAGGCTTAAAGCAAAAAAGAGTTGACTCAAAGTTGACTTTTGGGTAAACGGACCTTGTTCGAGAATCTATCTTTTAGAACTTGTGTGTATATTCAGTTCGGTTCCCAATGCACTCGGGTGCATTTTGGGACTTGGGTTGGGAAGTTGGTTTTGAGGTATCGGGGGTCGACTCGGTCAATGAGACCCCCATTGGGAATTTCGAGGCCATGAGTGCATTCGTAATGTGTTTTATGTGTGTCTGCGTGTATGGTATGTGAGCAGATGGCTTCGGGTGATAGTCGGGATTTCGGGTTGAGATTGTGAAACTTGGGAGTTTTCTGGTGTCTGGTGTCCCGCAATAGCTGCACCAGTACCGCAATAGCGGTGGCCATGCCTCAAAAACGGCGTAGTACATTCACTAGTTGACCGCCGTAGCGATCTGAGGGAACGCTAAAGCGGTACCGCCGCAGCGGTCCTGTTGTCGCAAAAGTGAGTATCGGGCAGATAGATTCATTATATGAGTGTTAAAAGCCCTAAGTTCCTCATTCATTGCTATTCCAAATACTGAGCTTTTGGGAGCATTTCAAGGCATTTCTTGGGGGAAAATCTTTGTGGTAAGTCCCTTCACTTTCCTTTTATTCCATAATTACTTTATCATCTTAGGAATCCATTATCAGGCTAGTTCATTAAGAGTTTGATGATTGAAAGAGGGTTTAGTGGGTTCTTCATTCTAGGCTTTTAAATCTTGATTTATTGATTGGGTTTTCTTCATTAAGCATGGATTTGATGATTAAAATCTATTATTGCATGATTCCTTCCTAATTAGTTGCTGATTTATGGAATTGGAAGTTAGGGTTCACACCCAAATTTGGGGCTTTTGCCTAGAATCCGAATTTAAGTAATTTGCTGGTTCTTCTAGCTTGTAATTGATGGGAATTGATCACGTAGAATATTAATTTCATGTTGAGACATATAGATTCCCAATTTCATCTTTCTAGCTCTTAAACCCCGTTTCAAAGGTTGGGGGTTTGGGTCTTGAATGGAAGTAGGGTTTGAATGATGTTCTTCTTGATTCTAATTTCATGGTTCGGATAAGTTTAGACTTCCATTATCTCAAGGCTCAAAGGAAGAGAAAGACTAAGGTTTGATTATTGGAGACTCTACTATTCGGCTCTCCAGGTAGGTTATGGTTTACTTTATGGTAAGACTTCAATTAGCGAAGCGTATGTTTAGATGATATTGTTGGAGAATGCAAGTAAACCTTTGGGTATGAAGTTGGGTTGGATATTGTCTTAGGTTGGGCCTTGTTGTATGATTTGGGAGCTAGCCACCCGTTGTGTTGATTTACTTATCTTGTTCTATTTACTTATTGGCTCGTTGCCACGTTGAGACGTTGGGTATTTGTGGCTAGTGATATATCATGGCTATGATATTGCGGTACTTTACTTGATTGATACTGAGATGAGAATGGTGAATCCATTATGGCTTATTATGTAGCCTTACTACTGATATTACTTGTGTGCCATGTGTGGTACTATTTCAGATTGAATTGGTTGTTGATATTACATTGCATCGTATTCATATGCATTTCCATGATACATTGATATATGCATGGTTATGGTACTGATGACGATAAGTGATAGAGTGTAGCCTCCGAGGTCTTTGCCGGAGAGTGTAAAACAGAGATGAGTGTATGTTGCCCGAGGTTTCTTGCTGGGAACGATTGAGTGTCTGATGTTCGAGGTCTTTGCCGAAATCGTGAGAGTGTCCGATGCCCGAGCTCTTGCCTTGATCGTGAGAGTAGTACATGGACTTCGCGGGTCCCTCATGGGTCATGATCGCCGTGACGTTGAGTTATTCCGTCCGGGACATGTTGTACAAAGGTGCATATGCATTGCATTCATCATACTTACATTATTGCATTGCATTGTGCCTTTTGATTTCTGGTGATATGTTGTGATACTATTGTGATATACTGGTTCGGATTGATTATACTGATACTTAGCATAGTTGAGCTTAGATGCTATAACATAGGTGATGACTTGTTGTGAGATGATTGTGATGTACTGGTTCGGATTGATTATACTGAGACTTGGCACAGTTGGGTTTAGATGCTATAACATAGGTGATGACTTGTACTGTGGATATGGTTCGTGTTGACCTGTACTTATTGGTTTAAGTGTTTATCTTGCTTTGTTGTCTTTATATACGTTAGCTAGTCTTAGTCGGCTTATGATACCTACCAGTATTTGTTGTTTGTTTTGACCTGCATTTGTTGCATTCTTTTATGAATGCCGAGTACCAGGTGGGATCGACTTCTACTCCTCGTGGCTGATCTTCGAGATTGCTGATTCAAGTCTTTCAGGGTGAGCACGAGGACGTTCGCTGCCCGAAGACTCTTCCTTTATTTATTGTCTTGCTTTCCTTTCTAAGACATGATTTTGAGACTATTGATCTACTATTATTCAGACTTGTAGTATTTACTTAGATGATTTTGTATGACCAGACTAGATACTGGGGTGTATTCTTACTTCCGCATTTTCTTATATTACTATCGTGAGACTTACGTTATTTTACTTCTTCCGCTATTTTCTATTATTTGTGAATGTTGAGTTAAGGGTTCTCCTACCAAGGTGAGAAAGGTAGGTGCCCGCACGACTTAGTGAAATTGGGCCGTGACAATTTTTTAGAGCACAAAACCTTATATGAGCCTCGGAGATAGCAGTTGCCAAGAAAATCTTTAAAAATTAAGATTGTCCGTGCAGTGCTAATGCTAATTAAGCGTAAAGTCATTTCACAATAAAGAAATTATCATGATAAGAAAATTATGATTCATTAGTCGGAAAAGGGCCATATATACCCCTCTACTATGGTTTATTGTTGAAATCCACCCTCCGTTATACTTTTTAGCCGTTCGTGCCCCTACCGTCTGGTAAAATTTTAAATATGCCCCTAGTTTGATGGACGGGACACGTGGAGAGCTTTGGGAGGATGACCCATGTTTTTTAATTTTATACCCGGTAAACGGGTTTGGCCCACTACCCGAATTAAAACCCACACCTAATTAAAATCCCACCCCGATTAATAACCCCACCACTCGTACACTCTCTCCATAGCTCAACCTCTATAGCTCCACCTCCATAGCTACTCCATAGCTTCTTCTTCATCTCAAAAAATGCGACTGGTAAGCATAAAAAAGGTAATTTTGTTCACTAAATTCAATTTCTTTAACTGAGTTGAGCCCTCTTAAATTCTAATATTTAGGGCTAATATAAGTTTGTGAATCCATAACTCCACCTCCATAGCTTCTTCTTCATCTCAAAAAGCGTGACTGGTAAGCATAAAAGAGTTTTTTGTTCACTAAATTCAATTTCTTTAACTTAGTTGAGCCCTCTTAAATTCTAATATTTAGGGTTAATGTCAGTTTGTGAATTTTAATGTCTTTCTTCAGTTTTAAGGATTTAGGAAATGTCGGAGGTTAGTGTTTCGTCTATAAAGACTTGCCATTGCGGGCTGGCTCCTCGACAATTCACTTCAAAAACTCCTGCAAATCTCGGAAGGAAATTTCATAAGTGTGCTAATCGTGATGTAAGTTTTTTTTTTTTTTTTTTTTTTTTTTTTTTTTTTTTGGTGGATAGATGTTGAAATGTATGTTTAAACATTAATTAATTTCATTTATTATTGGTAGAAATCATGCGGTTATTGGAAATGGGATGATGAAGATTTTCCCGATGGTGCGGTTATTGTAATTAACCAACTACGGTTAGAATTGAAAGCAGCAAAAGGATCGATCAATGTTTTGAATATGACGTTGGATCAAGTGAAGATCGAAAGGGATGGTTTGAAGGATAAAGTGGAAGCTTGGGAGGCCATGAAAAACTTTGAAGTTAATAAAGCTATGAAGTTGGAAGAGAAGGTGTTGAAGATGAAGATGTGTATTATAATGTTATGTGTGTTAATTGTTGGATTTGCATTTGCGGTGATGACAAAATGAAGCTCATTATTGTGTTTGTATTTTAGTTTGAAGGTATATTAAGAATGTTTAGTGTGACTAAATTGAAGTTTAGTTTTGAATGTGTAATGTGCATCTTGGAGGTTAGTGTTTCGTCTATAAAGACTTGCCATTCAAGGGCTGGCTCCTCAACAATTCACTTCAAAAACTCCTGCAAATCTCGGAAGGAAATTTCATAAGTGTGCTAATCGTGATGTAAGTTTTTTTTTTTTTTTTTTTTTTTTTTTTTTTTGTGGATAGATGTTGAAATGTATGTTTAAACATTAATTAATTTCATTTATTATTGGTAGAAATCATGCGGTTATTGGAAATGGGATGATGAAGATTTTCCCGATGGTGCGGTTATTGTAATTAACCAACTACGGTTAGAATTGAAAAAGAAAAAGGATCGATCAATGTTTTGAATATGACGTTGGATCAAGTGAAGATCGAAAGGGATGGTTTGAAGGATAAAGTGGAAGCTTGGGAGGCCATGAAAAACTTTGAAGTTAATAAAGCTATGAAGTTGGAAGAGAAGGTGTTGAAGATGAAGATGTGTATTATAATGTTATGTGTGTTAATTGTTGGATTTGCATTTGCGGTGATGACAAAATGAAGCTCATTATTGTGTTTGTATTTTAGTTTGAAGGTATATTAAGAATGTTTAGTGTGACTAAATTGAAGTTTAGTTTTGAATGTGTAATGTGCATCTTGGAGGTTAGTGTTTCGTCTATAAAGACTTGCCATTGCGTAGTCGGCTCCTCAACAATTCACTTCAAAAACTCCTGCAAATCTCGGAAGGAAATTTCATAAGTGTGCTAATTGTGATGTAAGTTTTTTTTTTTTTTTTTTTTTTTTTTTTTTTTTTTTTTGTGGATAGATGTTGAAATGTATGTTTAAACATTAATTAATTTCATTTATTATTGGTAGAAATCATGCGGTTATTGGAAATGGGATGATGAAGATTTTCCCGATGGTGCGGTTATTGTAATTAACCAACTACGGTTAGAATTGAAAGCAGCAAAAGGATCGATCAATGTTTTGAATATGACGTTGGATCAAGTGAAGATCGAAAGGGATGGTTTGAAGGATAAAGTGGAAGCTTGGGAGGCCATGAAAAACTTTGAAGTTAATAAAGCTATGAAGTTGGAAGAGAAGGTGTTGAAGATTAAGATGTGTATTATAATGTTATGTGTGTTAATTGTTGGATTTGCATTTGCGGTGATGACAAAATGAAGCTCATTATTGTGTTTGTATTTTAGTTTGAAGGTATATTAAGAATGTTTAGTGTGACTAAATTGAAGTTTAGTTTTGAATGTGTAATGTGCATCTTGGATAGTGTTGAATGAAATTCATTGATCTTTAATGTCAAGTTACTTGTGCATATTAACTTGGGCTATATTGTTTTGCAATTCGTTTAACTAGATGAGCTTGTGTAGTTGTATATGGTTGTGTAGTTGTTGGAGTATATTGATGCATATTGTTGGAGTATATTAGTGCCAAACTGCCCAGAAATATAGTCCAAATTGCCCAGAATTTTGCGTGCAAACTAGACATTTTTTGCCCAGAAATTTGACTCTACAGCTAGACAGTTTTGAGAAGAGATTAGGCCACTTTGTGTACTAAAATGGATACTAAGATAGAATACATACAATAGTAATAATGCACAATAATTGATCAAAAACAAAGGCAATTTAACTACTAAAACACCTTCAATCAATTAAGCAAACCAAACCATACATCAATTTCTTAAATAGAAAAAGGCACAAGTAGACCTAATCTATGTCTATGATCTCCTTCTTCATATGAACAATGAAGGTTAGGTGATCCTCAACATCACAGACTTGAAAACGCAACTCATTTCCTTCCTTCAACCCTTTAGCATCGACAAAGTCTTTCCATCCTTTATTGAGGCGCGCTTTTGCGCCAAATTTGTATTTCATAAAGAATGCGCCATTGTCAAATATAACAACAGCTTCTTTTTCATATTTCGGAAGAACATCCAAAATGTTAGTAGGAAGTATCTGCACAAATACATCCTATTAGATGCAATAAAAAAACAATTGAAAATAAAAACTAAATTTGACGCTAAAATTTAACACTTACGAAATCATCGTTTTCAATATATGATTTTGTCAATTTTTTCTCAAAGAAAGCGATTGTATAATCTTGAACCTTTGGCATCTTGTTTGTGATATAATTTCGTTTGTGATGGAAGTTTGTTTGTGATGGAATGAATGGGATGAATATGGGGAGTTATATAGGCTTTCAACCATCCAATGCATTAAACTAGTCAACTACACCATTCATTGCATTCAACTACACCACTCAATACCATTCAACTATTCAACTGCACAATTCAATACCATTCAACTATTCAACTACACCATTCATTGCATTCAACAATTCAACTACCACAACTATTCAAAGACCATTCTAAGTACCATTCAATAAAAATTGCCCAAATTGTGGCATTAAAAACTACCCAAAATGCAGATTCTCGACAGAAATAAAGCCAATTTAACTAATAAAACACATTCACTAGATTAAGCAAACCAAACCATAATGGTAGCAACGAAGTTCAATATTCACACACCTAGTTACGTTAAGTATGTCAACAGTTAGACGTATACACAAACTTAAGAGTTTTGGATGCTACGTTGTAACTGCAAAAACTTACACAACCTAAGTCACAACATGGCATCCAAATCATAGCCAAAAGAGCATTAAAATACACATCATGTACTATCATTAAGCAGTAATTACATCCCAAAATAACAACAAAGTAACACCAAACTAAAGGATGGATATTCCTTTCCCTATTTTGCTCTTAATTTCTCAAGTCTTTGCTGCCTGCTTTGCTTCTCAAGCTGATTACCAATCACTGCAGCCTTTCCCTTCCATGTGAGCTTTGATGGTGAGTAAGGAAGATCTGTGGGTTCACTAACACCCATTTCATCCCCTACAAAGCTGATTCTTCTTGTCCCAGAAGACACTTGAACATTCTGCCTAGGCTAAAACCTAGTTTCTGCCTCTAATATAATACAAGGCCTTAGTGCTGGGTCAAGATCATGTTCAAAGGATGGATATTCAAAGTCTTGAAAAGCATTGAGCACAAAGTCTTAACTAGACTGGGACACTTGAGCTACAGATAATTGAACATCTTCTTGGGTCTGCATGACTTCATCTTCACCATTTTCATCAAATAGAGTTCTCTTTCTCTTAGCTGCAGGCTGCCTAATTTTTTATGACTGCCCCACCTCAAAATAGTTCTTGGCTTTAGATGGAGCTGCATGTTATACCCCGCGTTTTCAGAGCATGAGTTTGACATGTACCTCATCATAGTAATGGGATGTTTTGAAAGGCACAAGCCATGGTGAGTACGTAACAATGAAGAAAAAGGGTGAATTACGATCTCGTAAGTCGTAATCGGGAAAGAATATTTTGAAACACGGGAACATGGCCATTATTAGTGTAATAAGTGATAAATATCATGTATGGAGAATTTTGAAATATTTCGGATTGAGCAAATTGAAGAAAATAAGTTCGACGAAAATTTGAGAAGCGCGGGACAGATTTTAGTCAACTTTGGAGGCACATATCTCATAGTATATGTGGAGTTTCAAGGTGTTTCAAAATCCTAAAATGAAGTTCGTCGAGTCTAGTTTGTAATGCAACAAACCGTTCATTAATAGGACATCGGGACAAAAATCTCATTTTTTTTCAGCACAAAAGTTCCCAATATTTCCAGAAAATTTAGCCATAAAAAGGGCCTCTCATGCCACCTAAAATTGAGGATTTTGAGTGAAATTTCAAGCTACGAAGTACTAATCGAAGCCCGGCAACGCATAGTCACGAATATAATTTCATTTGGAATTAGAGGAGCATGGGAACAAGAAAATGTTTAAGAACTAAGTGAAGAAGGTAAGTTTTAATCCTCTTTTTCATATGTTATGGATGGTTTATATGTGTTGTGGTGTGTGGAAATTCATGAAATTCATGAAATATGGTATGTTGAAGTGAAGCCGTGTAGGTGTTGGTTATGTTGGAGTGATGAACTAATTTTTATTTAATATTTTGGTTGTTGTTGATATGGATTCCATAATGAAAATGATGGTTTAATGATTTAAATGGAAGTTGGAGTCGTTTGTAAGTTGTTAGAGAAGATAATGTGATTTTAATATGGTTTCTGGAATTTATGAGAATGATGTTGTTAAAATGCGGATTATTGATGTAGTTTATGAATTTGGAAGAAAAACATGTGTTGTTGTTGTTCCTATGGAAATTGGAGGGTTTCGGGTGATGTTGCCCATTGGTTGGATTGCTTGTGTGAATTGTTTAAAGTGTTCATGAATATTGTTTGGAAGGTTTCGGATTAGTATTTGAATGTATAAGCATTGGTGTTGGCTTGATCATATGTAGTTAATTTGAATATAAATGGAATGTTGTCGAATTATGTAGAAAAGAGTTATTGACGTTAGAATGCATTCTGAATTAATTGTTGACATTGTTGGTATGGTTGTTGGGATTGTTGTTGAAGATTTGGCCGAGTTGAATTCTCGGGGTTGTTGAATTTGCTGTGGGAAATGCCGCCCAAATTTCGTAGATAAAGTGCTAGCCTAGAATGGAATTCCGGAGTGCCTATGGCTAATGTTTGGTATCTAATGATGTTGTTGTAGATTTGGGAAGCCAAGACTTAAATTTGGATTAGCCTAGGAAGCGGACAAGGTATGTAAAGCAAACCTTTCTTTCTTTTGGCATGTCCTAATTGTAAATAGGCTATGACATGAGTCTCGGGGTAACTCTATTCGTAAGATCCGAGCTTGACTACGATCCTTATTCACTCCTTAATGTTGGCAATTTTAACATGGTCAAATTATGGTTCTTAAGTTTTCTGTATGATTGGATTACCAATGTTGTATAAAGAATGTTGTTTTTAAAAGATTCTATAACTACGAACGACCGTAACTTTCATAAATGAGCTCGGATCGCTTCGAAACGTTCGTGGGAGATTCTATAATGAATAAGGTCTCCAACTTACGTAGATGGACCCGGATCGGTTTGATACTCGTCCGTGGGCCCCGAGACTTTCCTTTGTGTAATGCTAACGACCCTTGAAGGGATTCAGTGTGACTATCGTCTTAACTCTCGAGCGTCGATCACTTACTTCTCTATCGAGTTTGTAATGACGATTATGCCCCTAATTTCCATAAGCTATTTCATATGGTTGGATGCGTATCTATGAGTCCTAATGTCCTATTTGATACATTTTCGACGACACTCGGAAGAAACTTGATTTGACTATCGACTTGGTTTTTAAATGATGGTTCACTTTGATTATTCTATCGAGTCTTTGAAAATATTTTAAACTGCATATAGTTGCTCACGACTTTGCTCGTGCATATGGTTGTTACCTCTTTCACCGAGTCCCGGGCCGGTTATGTATCGTGCGCACTATGTTATTTTCCGGTGTGATGCTGTGTTACGGTTCACCGAGTTCCTCGCTAGAGGGCCGGGTTCCGTTTATATTTGGTGTTATGCTGTGTTATGGCGTTATAGTGTGCTATGATGTGTTATGGGGATATGTCGGGTTACGGAGATATGAAACCTTCGGTGTGATCGTGTTATGGCGCCAACGACGGGCGGGCGACCATATTCTAAGAGCCCCCATGCATGATTTATGTTTTTATGAGTAAGCATTTTTATATTTCGGACATTGCATTTACTTTCGTACGTTCTCGGTTTTGATTATGATCCCGTTTATTATATTCCATGCCTTGCATACTCGCACATATTTCGTATCGACCCCCTTTCGGGGCTGCGTTTCATGCCGCGCAGGTACAGATACTTGTTTGGGTGATCCACCGGCTTAGGATTCCTGTTCAGCTGCCTTAGAGCGCTCCCTTATTCTGGAGCCCATACTTTGATCCAGATTCTGTTATTGTATATGTGTATATGTTTATTCACGGGTACGGCGGGGCCCTGTCCCGTCATATGATTCCGTTGTTACTCTTAGAGGTCTGTAGACACATATGTGTGGGTATGGGTAGTCACTGTTCAGTCATGTCTGGGTGATTTGTGTTTTGGATGTCCCCCCGTATTCTGATAGCCTTGTCGGCTTACATGTGATATCATTTGTCGACGTCGATATGTATATATGTATTTGTGACATATTTTGGGGGCGACGGTTCACTTCTTTGTATGTATAAGACTTGATTATGCCGCCTATGGTCCGATGACCGACTTTTGCATATGTCCAACTACGTCCGTACGCTGATTATGGTTAATCGGTCCGTATGGGTGCCCAGCTCGGGCACTAGTCACGGCCTACGGGGTTGGGTCGTGACACTGCACCTGTACTTTGCTTAGTTTTCCTTGCTTTTACTGGCTGAAAATAGAAGTAATTGTAGTTATAATCTGGAAAATGTAAATTAAATGTACTTAAAAGTAAAGATTACCTTTTTGCATCCCCTTTCATTGTGGCCAGGTTCTCCACAAGTCCCACAAGTCATAATTCTTTCTTTCCTGGAAAAACTCCACTCACCTTGCCTCTTACTAGCTTCATTTTTTTTTGCCTAATTCTCTTGATTCTAGGCCTGCCTGCTAAAGTCACCATAGCAGGTGGATCCATTGCATCAGCTGGACCAACTGTCCAGAATTTCTCACCAGGAACTGGTTGTATCTTGTGGTGATAAGTCAGCTGGTATGCTTCTTTAGTGTACCACTAGTGTATCTCCCTTACAGGGTCTTTCTTCAAATACTGCATTGCCTTTATTGCATAAAGGCATGGGATCCCAAAGATGTCCCACATCCGACATGTGCATCTTCTGTCATGACGCAACCCGCCATGACTGGCACCCATCTAAATCCTAATAGCTGAACCAACATACAAACACCTATCCATCCAATCCGGTTTTATATAAATCAAGCTAAACAATTATTAGTAATTTAACAACAAAAGAACAAGTAAATCATGCCATAAATACAACAGTAAGTGAGGAAGTTCCAGCTATTACAATGCCCAAAATTCGAAAGTCATCGCACAGGACTCTAAGCCAAAAACATGTCTAAGAATCTGAAGTCTAACAAGTAAGTAATCCATAATGTCTAGAGTACGAAAAGACATCATATCAAGAAGATCTTCGGGCGGCCTGGCATAGGAAGAAGCTCACCCCAAAATCCGTCAACAAATATCCTCCACGCTAGATGTGAGGATGATCAGCGGTCTCTATAACAAAATCTGCACTCAAAGAATGCAGCAAGATAGTATCAGTACAAACACTATGTACCGGTAAGCATCATAGATCGACTAAGATTAGTATCATGCATATTTCGTAAAATCAATAGAATAGAACAAGCCAGTCAAAAGTCATGAATATCACTGAAACACAGCAAGTCAACCAAGAACAGTCACAATCAATCACCAAGATGTCAAGCATCAAAATCACGTAAATCAACAACGGAAATAAATTACCACAATTATCGCACGCACTGTACATACATGCTAGCTGATGTCTTAGCTCAGTAGTCATGACCTGCAGGGGACCCATGGTGTCCATGTACCACTCGTTCCGGAACACTCCTCGTACCCGAGTACAAACCTCCGCTCCGGAATGAACCTCGGACGTAGGGCATATCAATGTACCTCTCGTTTTCGAAACTAACCTCGGGCCACGAGCCCATAATCTCGGTCACATAAGTGCCTTTCCATACCTTTTACAAAACAGTATTTCTTACCTTTCCAATATCAAGAATTCAACTCATCATTCCATATCACAATATCTTTGAGAAGATTATATTAGCTTCTCATCACAACATATCCACTGTAGATTTTATCACACAGAAATAATGGCACAGAGCCGACACAATCAATCAATCACATTCACATAGGGATTGACCATACAATACCATGCATGAAAACTAGACATGCTTTCTCCTAAGGATATTACCAAACATATAATCAACTAACCAAAGTCTAACTTAAGTAAACCGTAGCCTACCTCAAAGTAGAGCTGGAACAATGACTGTCACTCTGCTACAGCCTTTCCTTTCCTTAAAGCCTCAATACACTCGCGGTCTAAAAATAGAAGGCTCAATGAGTCACATTGCTCAATTTTCAAATACCAAGGCAAGAAATACCCTTCCCTCTCCCCATTCTAAGGGTGGATGATTTTCTGGGTGATCAACAACCTATCAAAGCCCCTAATATTCATAAACCATCAATTTATACCACATTCTATTAAACATTCCCATTACAATAGTTTTCTATGGCAAAGACACCATTTTTATAGAACCCTAGGTCTCAATCACTTAGTTTACTATTCTAAATGTTCAATTTATGACAAATAGCAACTAATCAATCGATTTAAATGATAAATACGCATTAATAATCCCAACCCATCAAGTTTAGAAGGTTTATTGATATTCTAGGGTTCCTACTTCACTTTTACCATTAGAGACCCATGAAGATGATTACAATAACGGAGGGAATGAAAATGTAGAAGGGAAAGCAAGGAGACTTACCTCTCAAGGTTAACTTGCCCTAGCTTGAAAATCCTCTCTAGGTGCTTGTTGGGAAGTGTGTTGGTGTGTTATGAATGAAAATATAAAACTAAGGCATTAAAACACGGATACTGCCTTCTCGTCGACCACTGCGGCGGTCACTATACCGCTGCAGCGGTCCCGCTATAGCGGCCAAGCCACCAATATAGCGGACCCAAGTCAAATCCGCTCAACCTTATAGCGGACCCAAGTCAAATCCGCTCAACCTTATAGCGGTCACCACCCCGCTATAGCGGCCTCGCAGTAGCGGCCAATTGCTCGCCCGGGGCCGCCCCAAGAGAAAGTCCGCCGGCCCCCACTACGGTACCGCTCGCAATGGTACTCCCACCGCCACAGCGGTGCATTTTGGGCAGTAAGCTCGATTTTCTATCCAGTTTTCCCCCTTTCACCCTACATTTCATCCAAGGCCTCAAAAACACAACACAAAACATGCATACATACAAAAAGACGCCCTATAAATCCATCCGTGGCCTCGAAATTTCCAATGGAGTCCTAAATTCCCATAACGACCGGAAGGGTCATTACACCAGATACCAATTAAGACACCGTTCATCCCCGAACGGACAAAGATGAGAATCTAGGGAGGAGTTACCTGACTCGGTGAAAAGCTGAGGGTATTTGCTACGCATATTCGACTCTGTTTCCCAAGTAGCTTCTTCCGCTGGTCAATTCTTCCACTGAACTTTTACGGTCCTTAGACCTCAACTAGCGGACATCCCTGTCTAAGATAGCAATGGGCTCTTCCTCATATAATAGATTTTCATCCAACAAAACCAAATCCCAACGGATGATATAGGAATCATCACCGTGGTACCTCTTCAACATCGACACATGGAACACTGGATGAACGCCTGATAAACTCGAAGGTAAGGCCAACTTGTAAGCCACCTCTCCCACATGTTTGAGAATCTCAAACGGGCCAATGAACCTCGGGCTAAGCTTGCCCTTCTTTCCAAACCTCATCACACCCTTCATGGGTAAGACCTTCAACAACACTTGCTTTTCTTCCTCAAACTCAAGATCTCGGACCTTGCGGTCAGCATACTCCTTCTGCCTATTCTGCGCTGCCAATAGCTTGGCTTGAATCACTTTCACCTTCTCTAGGGACTCTCTCAGAAGATCAGTGCCCCAAGGCCTCACCTCAAACGCATCGAACCATCCAATAGGAGACCTACACCTCTTCCCATACAACGCCTCAAACGGAGCCATATCAATACTCGAGTGATAGCTATTATTGTAAGCAAATTCTACTAAGGGCAAGAACTGATCCCAATGCCTACCGAAATCTATCACACACGCACGAAGCATATCCTTGTAACCGAATAGTCCGTTCGATCGCCCGTCGACCGAGGGATGGAAGGCCGTGCTAAGATCTAACCTCGTGCCCAACTCCTCATGCAAACACTCCCAAAACCTGGATGTGAACGTGGTGCCCCTGTCGGACACGATGGAGATAGGAACCCCGTGGAGTCTAGGTACCTCCCGAATGTATAATTTAGCCAACTTCTTTGCATCATAAGTTATCTTCACCGAAATAGAGTGGGCGGACTTAGTCAACCTATCAACGATAACCCAGATAGAGTCAAACTTCCCTAACATCTTCGGAAGACCCACTACGAAATCCATGGCTATTCTTTCCCACTTCCATTCAGGAATGGGCATTCTCTGCAATGTACCCCCAGGTTTCTGATGTTCATACTTCACCTATTGGCAATTTAGACACCGAGCAACGAACTATACAATATCCCGCTTCATCCTAGTCCACCAGTAATGTTGCCTCAAATCACGATACATCTTAGTGACACCAGGATGGATAGAATAACTCGAACTATGAGTAGTTCAGAATGGTGTTAATCAAGTCGCCCACACGTGGCACACACACTCGCCCTTTGATCCGCAGCACGCCCTCCTCATCAATCACAGCCTCCTTGGCCTCACCACGCAACACCTTATCACGTATTTTACATAGCTTAGCATCTTTGAACTGCTTAGCTTTAATCTGTTCTAAAAATGATGATCAAGCCTCAACACAAGCCAACATCTTGCCTGTGTTAGAAATATCCGAGCCTCATAAACCGTTAGCCGCAGTCCGCACCGCTTAGCCAACGGACGCTCAGAGGAGATCAAAAAAGCCAGACTTCCCATGCTAGCTGACTTCCGGCTCAATGCATCAACTACCACATTAGCCTTACCAGGGTGATACAAGATGGTGATGTCATAGTCCTTCAGCAGTTCCATCCACCTTCGCTGTCTAGAGTTCAAATCTTTCTGAGTGAACACATGTTGCAAACTGCGATGGTCTGTGTACACCTCACAATGGACATCATACAAGTAGTGCCTCCAGATTTTCAACACAGACACCACCGTTGCCAACTCTAGATCATGAGTAGGATAGTTCTTCTCATGCACCTTCAACTACCGAGAAGCATAAGCAATCACCTTCCTTTCCTGCATCAAAACAAAGACCCAAACCGTAACGTGAAGCATCACAATAAACAACAAAATCCTTGCCCTCAACGGGCAATGCTAGAATCGGTGCTGTAGTCAACAATGTTTTGAGCTTTTGAAAGCTCTCCTCACACTCATCGGACCACTGAAACGGCACCTCCTTCTGGGTCAAACGGGTCATATGAGAAGCAATAGAGGCAAACCCTTTCACAAACCGATGATAGTAGCTAGACAGACCCATAAAACTACGGGTCTCGATCACTGATGTGGGCTTAGCTCATTCTTTGAATGCCTGAATTTTTTGAGGATCCATTATAATACCTTCCTTCGAAATAACATGCTCCAAGAAAGACACAGAAGACAATCATAATTCACACTTGGAGAATTTAGCATACAACTCTTTCTCTCCCAATATTTCAAGAGCGATTCTTAAATGTTTCTCATGCTCTTCCTTACTCCTAGAGTACACCAAGATATCATCATGAACACTATTATGAATGAGTCTAAGTAGGGCTTGAACACACTGTTCATGAAATCCATGAACACAGCTGGGCATTTGTAAGCCTAAAAGACATAACCAAGAACTTATAGTGCCCATACCTGGTCCAAAAAGCAGATTTAGGAACATCCTCTGCCCGAATCTTCAACTGATGGTACCCTGACTTTAAGTCAATTTTAGAGAACACAGAAGCTCCCTGTAACTGATCAAATAAGTCATCAATATGGGGAATGGGATACTTGTTTCGGATAGTTACCTTATTCAGCTGACGGTAGTCAATACACATACGCATTGACCCATCCTTCTTCTTAACAAACAGCACAGGAGCACCCCACGGAGAGGCACTCGGGCGAATAAACCCTTTACTCAGAAGATCTTGCAACTGCTCTTTCAATTCCCTGAGTTCTGTTGGTGCCATCCTATAAGGTGGGATGGAGATAGGACGGGTCCCTAGGTCTAAGTCAATTCTAAAATTAATATCACGATCCGGTGGCATACCACGCAAGTCCGAATCAAGGGATGGGTTATCTGCACTGCTATCACGGATATGTGCCAGATAAGCTAAACAATCCTTCGCTACTAGCTTTCTAGCACGAACAAAGGATATTACTTTCTTAGGGAGGGGACTAAGGTTACCCTTCCACTCGAGTCTGGGTGCCCCGGCTCGCTAGTGTAACGTGCCTTTCTTAGAATGACAATCAAGTATAGCATAATGAGGGGACAACCAACTCATACCCAAAATAACATCAAAGTCTACCTTGTCTAAGATCATCAAATCTTTCCAAGTACTATACCCCATAAAAGAAATTGCACACGAAGAGTAGACGCTATCCACTACCACAGAATCCCTAATAGGAGTAGACACAAAAATAGGAGTATCAAGAGTATCACACATCATATCCAGACCCATAGCAAAATAGGTAGATACATAGGAAAAAGTAGAACCCGGATCAAATAAAACAGAAGCCATACGGTCTGTCTCGGGTCTACCCGGGAAGGCGTATAAATGACCGCGCCCCCTATCGTCTGCGTACCACTGCGATTACCATTACCAGTCTGAGACCCTCCCCTGCCAGACTGTTGTCCGCCTCTACCTACCTGAGGACTGCCTCAGTTAGGCTGGGCACCACCCCTACCCTCGGTGTGGCCGCCCCGCCCTGCCGGTGCGC
This sequence comes from Lycium ferocissimum, assembly GCF_029784015.1. Lineage (NCBI taxonomy): Eukaryota > Viridiplantae > Streptophyta > Magnoliopsida > Solanales > Solanaceae > Lycium > Lycium ferocissimum. Next base: position 52,957 of record NW_026725384.1, read on the forward strand.
GATCCTTGCCCCTAAGATCTGGTGCAAATAGAGCTCGGAGAGCCTGATACTGAGTCCCCTACTCACTCTGTCTAAGCCTGGGGAAATATCTCTTAATATTTCCTATCTTACCACACTCGAAGCAGCATGTCCGCCGCAGAGGCCGCCGAACGTAAGATGATGAAGTAGCCTCCATGCTAACCGGAAGCCTGATAATTTGCCCCTGATGGGCCCCCAGCTGACACCTGCATCTCGGACTGAACCGGACGCCCTGAATATACCTGTGAACTCTGACTCGTTGAGAAGGATTTGCTGAACATCCCACCCCTACGGGCCTTCTTCTCTACATGCTTCGTATGACTCTTCTGTCTAATACCTTCAACAGTACAGACGTGCTCCACTACCTCCTGGAATGAAGCCCCAGTGGCCACAAGCTAAAGAGCCAATAACTGAAGCCCGGTATTCAACCCCTTCACAAACCGCCGTATCCTTTCCCCCTCAGTGGGCAGCAACTGAAGAGCATATCGAAATAGAGAGTGGAAACGGGACTCATACACAGCAACCGTCGAGTTCCCCTGATCAACAATAGCGAACTCATTCTTCTTTCGGTCCCGCAGAGTACGCGGAACATACTTATCCAGAAACACAGAGTAAAACTGAACCCAAGTCAACGGAGGAGACCCAGTTGGCCCACACTCTCACATAAGCCCTCTACCAAAGTTTTCTGGCATTACCCAAGAACTGAAACGTCACAAACTCTACCCCGTACTTATTCACGGCCCCCATCTTATGGAGCCGCTCACGATAGTCGATGATGAACTCATACGCGTCCTCCGTCTCAGTACCATAAAACACAAGAGGCTTCATTTTTGCGAACCTCCAAAACAAAACATCATGTTCTTCACACCATCACCGGCCCAAAGAACAGCCTCGGGAAGGGCTTAAAACCTGAAACCTCATCCACGCGAGGTGCCACCGTAGCTGCGTGCTGAACCTCGGAGCCTGTGCTCTGTCTGGATCTGGAGCCGCTACCCCTGCGCCCCTACCTGCTGGACCTACTGGTATAGCTCCGACCCGTGCTAACCCATGCAAATGCTTGATTCAGCACTTGTGTCATCGCGTCTGGTATATGTTATATCCCGTATTTTTGCATATTCGGGAAATTTGGACATAATTGCAATTTGTAAGAATAAGGCCATGATTTGATTTTATGTGGTGTGTATGTTATTATTTATGGAAAATATTGACACGAGAACATTGGACAAGGCCTAAGGGCAAGCTTGGAATTTTGGAAATTTGTTTCGGGAATTGCAAAATATGATTCATGAAGAATTGGGCCACAAAAAAATGGAAAAAAAATGAGGCCCAAAATTTAGGGAGGTGGCCGGCCATTGATAGGCCCAAACCCACCACATTAATAAAATTTTCCATGTGCCAAACATGTGGCCAATTAAGGGGGCAAATATATATATGAGTGTTCATCCCTAGAATGTTCAAGAAAATCAAAGAAACTTGAGAGCAAACATTTAGGGGCCATTCGGCCGAACCCCTTGAGAGAAAAAAAAAGAAATTCCAAGTCCTTTAGTTTTCATCCAAAAATCTCATCCTTCTTGAATTCTTGACAAGTGTAAGACGCTCTTCGACGTGGTATAATTGGTTAAGCGAGAAAACTACGTTTGCGACAAGTTGGAATTTGAAGGAAAGGTAAGAATTCTATGTTTTTGTGTTATGGAATGAGTATATGTGTTATAGTGATTAGAGTTGCATGAAAATCATGGAATTGTTGTGTGTGTGGTGTGCATGGCCGTGTGGTGCATGTGTGTGTTGTGGCCGTGTGGTATCTTGCTTGAAGGGAGATGGATTGAATTTATTTAGTATATTAATTGTGTTGTTGTGTTCTTGTGGAGTAAATGAAAGGAGAATGGTTTAAGTTGGCATGAAAAATCTATTGTTAGGTTGTTGTAGGAATTATATGATTTTATTCTAGTTTTATGTTAACATGGAAATGAAATTGTTAAGATGCAAATTATGATGATTGTTGATGAAATTGGAATATGGAAACATACTATGAATATGCATGTTAAAGATTAAAAGTTTCGGATGCATTATGGCTTTGGTGGAAAGTTTGCATATATGGTATATTTTGCGAATATTTTGTAGAAATGATATGAAGTGTTTTCGAATCGTATTCGAATGGTTGTGGATTGGTAAATAAATATGAGAATATTGACATGAAGTTGGAAAGGTGAAGTCGGAATGAAAGATATAACAATATGGTGGGAAGAAGATTAGTTGTGTTATATTGTGATTTGTAGTGACTATTATCGTGTTGTTGGTATTGTTGTGGATGTTGTTGTTGATATTATGGCGGGTTAACTCCCGAGGGATGTTGAATTTATATGGGAAATGCCGCGAAATTTCGGTAGGCAAATATGGATTTAAACTTGAGTTCTTAAAAGCTTGTAACTCACATTTGGTAATTATGACCAATTGTAGATTTTGGTAGAAACGGGAGTGGAGTTCAGACGAGCGTAAGACGCGAATAAGGTATGTAAAGCTTACCTTTCCTTCTTTTGGCATGTCCTAGTCATACTAGGTGAAGATCGGAACCTCGGGAATAATTCTGCTCTTGGAAATCCGAGTTTGATTTTGCATACTATTCATTCAGCGCAATTGAACTAATACCCTTACATTTGGTTAAAAGAATGCCTAAACCTTTGTAACGGTTGCAAACGTATCTGAATCGCTCCGAAACCATTATGGATGACTTTAGGAAGCCTAATGTTTGTAATTTATGTCCGCCGCCTTGACTTGACCCGAGATGGGCCCACAATGCTCGAGATCTTTTGTATAGCTTCATTTGATTTATTTTGGTGCAATAATTAAAGGAAATATTTGGGCCGTTGTCCCGACTACCAAAGGACAGAGGTTTAACTACCTCATTACGTTCCATAATATACTTTGTGGTGTAACAATGTTCCTAATATAATTATTGCTTCGATTTTCCAAAAATGGATTCGGAATCGCGTTTGTGGTTCACTGATGATTTTTAAAGAGCTAGTTTTGTACAAAGAAAAACCACTCCGACGAGGGTGTGAGATTTTAATATTTAAACTTTCCAAAACCACTCCGAATGGGGTGTGATGGCCTCAGCTTATGCCTAAGTGTGCTATGGCCTTGGTTTGTATCTGAGTGAGCCATGGCCTCAGCTGATCACTGAGTGTACTATGACCTCAGCTTACGTCTGGGCGTGCTATGGCCTTGGCTTATGTCTGAGTATGCTATTTTTCAAAACCACTCCGCAAGGGGTGCGAGGTTTTACTATTTTATTCCATTTACTATTTATGTTTACATTATCATTACTAATACGCCCGAAGGGGCCGTGATCATTATTATGCCGGAAGCGGCAATGCCCGAAGGGGCCATTGTTGATATTGAGCCGGAAGCGGCTGCCCGAAGGGGCCATTATTGATATCGAGCCGGGAGCGGCTGCCCGAAGGGGCTATCATTATTTCGCCGGAAGCGGCGCGTGTGATGTATTATATTACTCCTTTAAAAGAGGAGTTCTAGATTACATTACTTACTTTGAAAACGTTAGACAGATTGCGATTATTTATTTAAAGCTTGTTTTAGGGCTTGTGTATTTATTTATGTTTTCTTTTAGCGAAGGCTGCAGATATTGGGTTGATTATGATTTCTTCCTTCCTAAATTGCGCGGTGGTTTTTATCTATCCTCGCTTTACATATTCAGTACATATTCCGTACTGACCCCTTTCTTCGGGGGCTGCGTTTCATGCCCGGTACGGGAACGTGATTCGGCGATCCCGGCTACTTAGGGAGATTCGGCTACGAGTCGGACAACTCCACTCGTTCGAGGCTGTTCCTATTTTGGTATAATTTTGTGTATATATTCTGCAAGTTGTACTTTTAGACGTCTGCGAACAGCGTGGGTGTTATGGATACTGTTTGGTTCTGCCCGTCTATATTGTTAAACAGAGGTAGCGGTAGCCTCCTCGGCCCGCCTTGTCCTACGTCATGTATATATTTATGTATGTGTATATATATATGTCAGTACGCTTTAAGACGCTTTAAGTTATGTATCGACTTTGGTATCTTGTCTAGAATTTCGGACAAAAAAAAAAAATCTATCGATCGCCATATTCGAGTGTAAGTAGCAAATGTTGAGTTCTCAGACAGGGTAAGCCCGGTCACTTGTCACGGCCCTAGGTTGGGTCGTGACAGTATACCCCCGAGTGCGGCTCCCGATGGGCCACTGCTGGCCGGGGAGAGGCGCGTCGCAACTCCCTGTTGACTCGTTAGGGACCACTGGAGGCACGGGGTCAACCACTAGGACGCCACTCCCAGCTGGGGGCCCCCCTCTACTAGCTCCTCTGCCTCCACCTCTACCTTTAGCTGCTACTGCGCGTGTTCTCGCCATCTGCGAGAGAATGAAGGATAGTCAGATTCCAATTTGAATCAGCAGATACCAATTGGAATCAAATAGCATGAAAGAAGAAAGAAAAGGGAGTTTTCCAAGTGTCCGGCAGCCTCTCGAAGATAAGTACAGACGTCTCCGTATCGATCTACAAGACTCTACTAGACATGTCTTGGTACGATGAGATCGACGAACCTAAGGCTCTGATACCAACTTTGTCACGACCCAACCCGCTATGACTGGCACCCATCTAAATCCTAATGGGTGAACCAACATACAAACACCTAACCATCCAATCCGGTTTTATATAAATCAAGCTAAACAATTATTAGTCATTTAACAACAAAAGAACAAGTAAATCATGCCATAAATACTGTAGTAAGTGTGGAAGTTCTAACTATTACAATTCCCAAAATCCGAAAGTCATAGTACAGGACTTTAAGCCAAAAACATGTCTAAGAATCTGAAGTCTGACAATTAAGTAATCCATAATGACTAGAGTACGAAAAGATATCATAGCAAGAAGATCTTCGGGCGGCCTGGCATAGGAAGAAGCTCACCCCAAAATCCGTCAACAAATATCCCCTACGCTAGATTTAAGGACGATCAGTGGTCTCTATAAAAAAAATCTGCACTCAAAGAATGCAGCAAGGTAGTATCAGTACAAACACTACGTACCGGTAAGCATCATAGGTCGACTAAGATTAATATCATGCATATTTCGTAAAATCAATAGAATAGAACAAGTCAGTTAACAATCATGAATATCACTAAAACACAGCAAGTCAACCAAGAACAGTCACAATCAATCACTAAGATGTCAAGCATCACAATCACGTAAATCAACAATAGAAATAAATTACCACAATTACCGCACGCACTGTACATACATGCTAGCTGATGTCTTAGCTCAGTAGTCATGACCTGCAGGGGACCCATGGTGTCCATGTACCACTCGTTCCGGAACACTACGCGGACCCGAGCATAAACCTCCGCTCCGGAACGAACCTCGGATGCGGGAGATATCAATGTACCTCTCGTTTTTTAAATTAACCTTGGAGCACGAGCCCATAATCTAGGTCACACAAGTGCCTTTCCATACCTTTTGCAAAATAGTATTTCTTACCTTTCAAATATCAAGAATTAAATTCATCATTCCATATCACAATACCCTTGAGAAGATTATATTAGCTTCTCATCACAACATATCAACTGTAGATTTTATCACGCAGAAATAATGGCACGGAGCCTACACAATCAATCAATCACATTCACATAGGGATTGACCACATAATACCATGCATGAAAACTAGACACGTTCTCTCCTAAGGAGATTACCAAACATACAATCAACTAACCAAAGTCTAACTTAAGTAAACCGTAACCTATCTCAAAGTAGAGCTGGAACAATGCCTGTCACTCTGCTACAGCCTTTCCTTTCCTCAAAGCCTCAATACATTCACGGTCTAAAAATAAAAGGCTCAATGAGTCACATTGCTCAATTTGCAAATACCAAGGCAAGACCCTCTCCCCATTCTAAGGGTGGATGATTTTCTAGGTGATCAACAACCTATCAAAGCCCCTAATATTCATAAACTATCAATTTATACCACATTCTATCAAACATTCCCATTACAATAGTTTTCTATGGCAAAGACACCATTTTATAGAATCCTAGGTCTCAATCACTTAGTTTACTATTGGCTTAAGTAACTAAAACGCCCCCAAACTTGGCACGAATTACAACTTTAGTCCTCAAACTATTGCTGCACTTCAAGACACCCCTAAACTTGGCAAAATGGGTTTTAATTCATCCCCGAGCTGCCACATGGCATAGCAAGTGTAGCCACACGCCAGCAGGTGCGTGAGAGGTGCCGTGTTAGTTTTTTTTTTTTTTTTTTTTTTTTTTTTTAAGGAAAAATCAATTTTGGAAAATTCATTAAAAAGTGAGTATGTTTTTTTAAAATCAGAAAAAACTGTCTTTTTTTAAATGTGGAAAAACCATTTTTTAAAAATAAATCTGGACTGGATTTTTTATTCAAAAATTTGGAACTTTTTAAATCTTGAAAACTGAGAAACCCGTTATTTTTTTTTAAAAAAAATCTGGAAAATTGATTTCTTTTTAATTAAAAAACCTGGACTTTTTAAAAATCTGGAAAACTAAATAAACGTATTTTTCTAAAAAAGAATCGAAAAAATTGAATTTTAGATTAAAAACCTGGACGTTTTTAAAATCTGGGATACTGATTTTTTTAAGAATAAAGTGGAAAACTGATAATTTTTTTCTAGATTTAAAAACTAATCTAATTTTTCAGGATTATTTTAAAAAAAAAAAATTAGTTATTCCAGTTCTTTTTTAAAGAACTGTCTTAAAAGAATCATGAAAATCTGGATTTTTTAGGACACTTTTAAAAAAATATCAACTTTTCATTTTAAAAAAAAAAAATCATTTTTTACAGATATTTTAATTAAGACTGTAGTTTTTCAGTTTTTTTTTAAATCAAATTTTCCAAATTTAAAATAAATATTTCATTGTTCAGATTTTTGATATAAAAAAAATCAGTTTTACATTTTTTTTTTCAAAACAATTTATCTATGTGGACGATACATAGGATGAAAATGCCATGTGGCATTAATATTTTACACGTGGAGGGCCACATAAGCCTTATTTTACAGCTGGACCCGCGAGTGACTACACACACTTCGGGTCATGAGCTCAGAGGTGTAATAAAACCTATTTAGCCGAGTTTAGGGGTGTCTTGAAGTCCATCAATAGTTTGGGGACTAAAGTTGCAAAACGTGCCAAGTTCAGGGGCGTTTTAGTCACTTAAGCCTTTACTATTCTAAATGTTCAATTTATGACAAATAACAACTAATCAATCCATTTAAATGATAAATACGCGTTAATAATCCCAACCCATCAAGTTTAGAAGGTTTATTGATATTCTAGGGTTCCTACTTCACTTTCACCATTAGAGACTCATGAAGATGATTACAATAATGGAGGGAATAGAATCGTAGAAGGGAAAGCAAGGAGACTTACCTCTCAAGGTTAACTTTCCCTAGCTTGAAAATCCTCTCTAGGTGTTTGTTGGGAAGTGTGTTGGTGTGTTATGAATGAAAATATAAAACTAAGACATTAAAACACGGGTACTGCCTTCCCGTCGACCGCTACGGCGGTCACTAAGCCGTTGCAGCAGTCCCGCTATAGCGGCCAAGCCACCGCTATAGCGGACCTAAGTTAAATCCGCTCACCGCTATAGCGGTTACCACCCCGCTATAGCTGCCTCGCCGTAGCGGCCAATGGCCCGCCACAGCGGCCCCAAGAGAAAGTGGCTGGTTGCTTCCACCGCTACAGCGGTACAGCTGTAGCGGTACTCCCACCTCCACAGCGGTGCATTTTGGGCGGTAAGCTCGATTTTCTGTCCAGTTTTCCCCCTATCACCCCGCATTTCATCCAAGGCCTCAAAAACACAACACAAAACATGCATACATACAAAATAATGCCCTACGAATCCATCCGTAGCCTCGAAATTCCCAATGGAGTCCTAAATTCCCATAACGACCGGAAGGGTCGTTACATCTTCCCATCTCCAACTTCACAATGTGCTTGTCATGCCCCTTCGAAAATTCAAAACCATCATCACCATTTGCTTAGACCACACAGACTTGAGCAATTTTGAGGAAGTCATAATACAGTTCTAAGCAGTTAGGATTGTACTCTTGTCTCCATGAACTCACTTTCTCTTCAAGTTTTCTTAAATGGTTCATTACCTTGACCCGTATAGTTTTAAGCATCTTAATTATTGGCTTGTATCTAGCATCCAAAATCCATTTGTTGAAGGACTCAGTGGTATTGTTGGTGACTGATGGATTCTTGCGAACAATGTCAAAATATGCCTTACACTAACTCTAGGAAGGACACCTCAACAATAACTTAACAGCAGCTTCACTCAACTGGCCCATACACATCAATTGGCCTTTAAACTTTTCTGGATAAGTTGACCATGAAGCCCACCAGAACCGCTTCTTCATCTCCAAGGATCTTCTATTTTTTGCCCAATTTGCCTCAACATGTTTGGCACAATACCTTCTTTTTGTTTGTGGAAGCACATTTTTAATGGCATCAATTAATCCCTGCATTAGAATATGTACAGAATTGAAGTCTACTAATCAACTTACTTAATATACTAACTGCAGAATTTAAGTGAAATAAGTAAACTAATTACCTAAGTTAAGTCAACTAATCAACTTACTTAATATACTAACTGCAAAATTTAAGTGAAATAAGTAAACTAATTACCAAGTCAACTAATCAACTTACTTAATACACTAAGCTATAATAACGGGCATAAATAAAACCGATTACCTAAAGTTAAATCAACTAATCAACTTTCAATATACTAGCTGCAGAATTTAAGTGAAATAAGTAAACCAATTACCAAGTCAACTAATCAACTTACTTAATATACTAAGCTCAATAACGCTGCATAAATAGGTAAACTGATTACCTAAGTTAAGTCAACTAATCAACTTACTTAATATACTAACTGCAGAATTTAAGTGAAATAAGTAAACTAATTACCAAGTCAACTAATCAACTTACTTAATATACTAACTGCAAAATAACAGTGAATATATAAGTAAACTGATTATCTAAGTTAAGTCAACTAATCTGTCACACCCCACCCTTGGTAAGGCGTGATTGGCGCCCGCCGCCATTTCGAAACCGAGCGAACCAACTTATCACTTACATCCTTCGTGTCTCAAATGGAAACAATAGGATCAAGAGGCTAAATACGAACATAATATCATGCATAAGTATGTACATTAGACCCATGATGCGACATTACTATCATCACACTATGACAAGCTAATACA
>NW_026725385.1:0-63796 GCF_029784015.1 Lycium ferocissimum
CCCGGCCCTAAACTCGGTTATCCGACCCAACCGGGGGGCGCGCGATTTTTATCCCCCCTATAAGATGGGTTTATATAATAGTCATACATACTTATACACGTATACATACTAGTCCATCGTATCATCCGCAATCGTTTTCGTTACATCTTTCCTTAGGGGATCAACTATCATATAGAGGGGCAATGCCGTCGTGAGAAATATTGAGAATCATGTACTTTAGTAATGCTAGGGATAGGTCGTACGGGAAACATTTTGGAACCCATGAGAGGTATATAGCAAAGGAATCATGCCTTAATGAAAAGAAGGGTTAGCCTTTACCTGTCAATGTCTTCTTAACTACTTAACGTTCCCCGGCGAAGCTTGGAGAATCTACATTTAGAAGGATTCATGCCATGATTAAGCCTTAATGATACTCTTAAATCCAAACTAAAAGAATTCATGTTCTAACGAAAATTGGGTAGCATTTCCCCTATTTCATCAACTTCCACCATATTACAAAACAACTCCCCGAACAACCACGATAACATCCACGATATCATAATCAAGTAATCACATTCCCTTAAGTCTTCAAAATCCATTCTCATGTTCAACTTATACTAACAACTCCCACCCGTCCTTAGCACGTTTCATACAATGCTTCCTGCTTCGCTATTATTACCTTCCACAACAAGATTATACCCATATCACTAGGAATCATGACTCGGGAGTTAGCTTACTCAAAAACATCATAAAAGCTACATTTAGACCTCATTTTCTACTTTCTTCTTCTACTCAAGTTGTTCAACAACTAAGCATTTATGATAACACGAAATGAGCATGAAAACTAAACTTTTATCTCATAAGAATGAGCTTTGGAGCAGCTATCAACTTATGAAAACCACAATACCCAAGAATTTCTTGTTGTCTACTAACCCTAGCAAAACTTCTAACACATGGATATCTTGATTCTTGCCTCTTGATCTTTGTTTTCTCTTGGGTTGGAGTGGAATATGCTTGGAGAAGGGTTTTGGACTCCTCAAGACTTGTGGAAAAGTGGGAAATGAAATAAAAGAACAAGGGTCGTCTATTTATGCAAAAATTAAAAAACGACTACGGACTTATACGGACTATTTATACGGTCCGTATAATATTATACGGTCCGTATAAATGGACCGTATAACACCACCATGTAAATATCCCTTTCTGTAAAGGTCATGTTAGACGGACCTCCCTTATACAGACTGTATAAAGTTATACAGACCGTATAAGTGGTCATATAACTCACAGTTATTCGAAACTTTCTCTCGTTGATTCGTTTGACTTCCAATCCTTGCGGAACCTTCTTGGCACTTATGTAACACTTCATTAACAATACAATAGGTCCTATAGCAGCCCCTCAAGACATTACCAAATAAATATTAGCTCAATTATAGCGAAAACCTTTCCGAACACGACTTTCATTTCACTTCCTTCAACAAACTTAGGCTCATATATTCATATAACTTCGAAATCTTATAGTATGCACCTTAAGCTATCTAATGCTTTCCTTAATCTCGTATGGATTTCGTGTTCACCTTAAGCTCACATTGGCCTACTCACGAGGCAGCAAAATCCAAAATTTTTGAGGTGTAATATCAACATTCAGTCAACAAATCTTTAGGGGTCCTCATCCAGTTTCGACTCGAAGAATTCTGGAGGGTTCAAGCTAATAAAATCACGGGCTGTTGCACTAACCGCCATATCACCGTGACCCATACCCTGCCGCTGGGCCTGAACGGTAACTAACTGAGTCAACAAATAAATGACCTCTTTAATCTCTCGGCTCGTAGCATCTGGTGGGGGGCGGGAGTGCGGAGGTACCGGAGCCGGGGCCGAGGCCCTCCTCGTAGCTTTTAAAAATAGGCAACGAGTGAGAGGAATGAGATGGAACCTCATTCTGGGACTCACCCTCTTCTATAACTGTCGGCGATATTCTCTCAGTCCGCCTCCCTGCCACTATCTTGCCCTTTTGGGATGCTGTAGCTTTTCTCTTTACAGGCATCTTTGAAATACATAACACACGGTTAAGGAAAAAGAAATCCTTATATCATGGCTCTATCGCACGATCTATGAAGAAAGATGGTCATTCATTCCTAAATGCCCGCAGCCTCCTGTTTATAAGTGTGGCGCGCAACACACCCATAAACAAGACTCTACTGGACATGGCTCGTAGACACACCCTAGGACGAAACTGTCACGACCCAAACTGATGGGCCATAACAAGTGCCCGACCTACCGGCCAAGCACTCCTATGCCCGCATTTATCGCTCACTAACTATCACTCGGCCCATACACGATTCAGAATCGCTAGCCGTACCGTTTCCCGAACAATCAACATAAGAGACATTGCACCGGGAACTCACGGCCAACACATACATATAAACATAAGCACTGAGAGTAACGGCGCGAGCCGATTTGGCCGACACATATTTACTGTAACAACAAAATAGACGCCGACGAGGCCGGCATAACATCACGACTACATATCATCGTCTACGTACTCTCTATGGAGTACAAAGTAGAAAGGACAGGACACAGGCCCCCGCCGTACCCATATATGTACATAATAGAATAGCATACTAAAAGGGCACCGCCAACTCGGGATCAATGGAGCGTGCGGCGATCGCCGCGAGGGAGGTCCTATCATTGGTGGAATCGTCGGCCGGCTATCCGATCCCGAGCATGAACGCAGCGTCCACAAGAAGGGACGTCGATACGAGTAATGTACCGAATATGTAAGGTATGAATAATAACATAGTAAGGGATGTAAAGTATGAATAATAACGAGAATGGAAATATAGAGCATATCGTAAGATAAAAGAGTAACCTTTGTACATGAGTGCCTAGGGCGGATGCCATGCATGCTTAGCTTTCTTTGAAAAACATTTCTTGTTCATGTATACATAAAATAGAACATATCATGTTGCCGAGGCGTCGGCTCCGATCCATTTAACCACATATGTCCCGCGTCTGGGCATCCCGCGTCCGGGATGATATCATGTCATATTATACCAACTGATCAGGTGGCTATACTGTAGCACGCGTTTCTGCTTTGTCAGCCGAACTTGTAACGTCCATAATTCTATACTCTGATGTCCTATAGATGAGCGGTCTATTGCGATGAAAACTAGACTCGACAAACTTTATTTTAGGCTTTTGTTTCACTTCAAAACACTTCATATGCTAAGAGATATTCGTCCCCCAAGTTGGACCAGAATTTTCACACAAAACATTGCCCATCCTTTCTCCAAAGTCGTACTACTTCATTTCTTCCACTCATTTCCTTATAAAACCTTCCAGTATACCTTATATGCATCCTTCACTCATTAAATATACTTAATAATATTTGGTTCTTATATTCCAAAGTGGTTTTACTTAACCCTAACTCAACGTACTTATGTTTCAAATTTCATAAGTGCTCTTCGAAGATACAGGGTGTAACATTCTTCCCCCCTTTAAAACATTCGTCCTCGAATGTTGCAGTATTGCCAACCCACGACACCATCTTTGATTCGTTAGAAAAATTATTTTTCCTTTAGGGTCCGATTACCATTTGCTTAAACTATAACTTGGATCAGTCTTTTCTCATTCCTTCTTGACTCTTTTATTGCCTTCAGTCATCTTCTTTCACTTCTTTGTCCTCATGTACATGATCGAAAATTAACTAGCATCTCGCTCTTGTTATTTTTTCATTATGGTAGTCTTGACTTGCCGTGCCATAACTATTCATCGTCCTGTAAGTACTCTTTTTTCTCGCTCCTTGTTTCCCTGCTAGTGGGCAATTACCTTGCTCATATACGGCGCACTTTTTGCGTTTACCGTCTCGGACAATCCTTTTTATACCTGTTCATCTTAGACGTACACTGCATCGACTCCCTGTAGTTCATTAGTTCGGCTCCCTGTCCTTTTACATCTTTGTCACTATCCCTCTTAATTTTACATTCTAAATATTTATCCAATCATGACTTTGTCACTAATGAGCATGGTGGTTATGTTCCTTTCCAAGGCCAGTTATATCAATATCCAAAATATGTATATACGTAATGTTTCTTCGCCATTTATTATCCTTCGCAGTCCGGTTACACTTATGGCAAACTTATAATCCGAGTTCAACTAATTTCATAGCTCGCAACATCTTTGAGCTCCTTCTACAACTTTTTCTTTACTTCCTTCCCTCACATCTATCAATACAATCCCAGAAGCATAGGAATATGACAATTCTTCTATTATGACTCTCTTGCAACGCAAGTATACTTGTCTTCGATTTCCTTATATCGGCGATCGTTTCGTCAGTCGTTATTCCTTGTTGGCTTTTGGGTGTGGCCTTCTTACAATTGTAGTTGGGCATAGCTTCACGTTGACGGTTCATATAATTCCATAGCATATGCTCTCATGTTCAGTGTAATTAGTGGTCCATGAACTATTTTCTAATATCCGGTGAACTCTTTTATTTCCATTCATAGGAGCAACGTTCTTTCTTTCCTTCAAAAATTTCCAAACTACCAATCGTTGTTCCTTTTATTACAATTGTCATCGTCATCCCAAATGTCCTTTGGGTTCGTCATCCTCTCTAACACCCTTTGTGAATTTAGCTTGGAGACCTTTCTTGCTCTTTTCATTACCCTTTAGGGCATGTCATTGCATACTTAGGTACGGCGCAATTTTTGCCCGATACGAGGGATTCAAATCATGGTCTAAAAGTATCGTAGTTCATCTTGGCGTAAAGTGCTCTTTTGAGTTATCTTCCATACTTTCTCCCTATGTCTACCTCATGGTACACTTATTGTCAATTCATTTCTACTTCTTTCTGATACCGGCCTGATATGCCGATACGCCTCAAACTTTGGCCTTGAGCTAATAAATTTCTTCTTCTGGAGCTTGAGAACGTCATAATTCCTTTCAAGTCCAATATGTTCTTCCCCCCTTATTAAGGAGGTCCTAATACACCAATAGCTTTCGAATATCCATCGTCTTCGGCAATTATCTGCCGCCCTTCACGACCTTCTCAAGGTCGGGGTTCTGTCATCGTATGGTCTGCCTTATTTATCCCTTTTTGCTAGTTACACTCTTGTGTCCAATTGGAATACTCATAAGGGTATCCAATTCAGATGCCTTCTTTTTCGTCTTTTCATACCTCTGTCTTTTATGACTAACGGCGTCCTCTTTGCATTTATTCCTTCGGTGCCATCTCTTTTACCCTTCCGTCCACTACTAGTCCTTTCGCCCGTTTAGCTCACTTACCCATAATTCTTCTTAACTACGCGTTTGTGTTGCAGCTGTGCATACAAGTTTTTCAAGTGTCCTGCTACTTTTGCTCTTAGCACATAATTCTTACAGTTTACATTCTCTCTATCCTCGTTCATCAAACCTTTATCTATCTTTCTGATGCTACGACCGGGTGGTCTTCCATGCACGTTCCTTACATTTCATTCCATTTCCTCTATGATCGAATCTCTCGGTCTTCACATGAATTCTTATTCCATGTCATTAATTTTCTAATCAATTGTGTGGACTCATCATCCTCATTCTTTCCTCGATGAGTAATCGGTTTCCTACCGCCAACTCGTTAAAGTATCCTTCTTACTCCCATGGTTAAAGATTTCCAGTTACTCTACTCCTAAATGCTCTCCTCTTCCTTCGACCAACCCATTAGTATACCTTTCCTACTTTCATCCTTAACCTTCTTTGGGTTTCTTCCTCCTCGAGCACCTTTCTTCTCTTGTTATTTGTAGTATCGGCTCTGAAGTTCGTGAAATATTCCTTAAAACACGCAAATTCGTTCTATTCTTAAGTCATCTTTTTGGAAAGCTTCTCCATGTGCGAGGCAACCGTGTGAATTTGACCACACACTTATCCCTTAATATACCTTTCAAGGGCTGGAAATCTCTTAACATCGTCGCAAGGCGTAACCATTCTTTCTCTCACTTCCCATTCCTCGTCGTGGTCACTATCCTTTTAGCCCCACTTATCGGCCTATTCTCGACCCCACACATTCCTCGTTTGTTCCATACTCGCCACACACTTTATCCAATTCGCATGCCTACCTTCAAATTTTTACCCAAATAGTCCCGTGCTTGCCCGTCGTCCCTCTTGGAGGCTTCACTCGCTCATGTTTCTTACTTTTCACTTTTTTCGACATTTTGACCTCCTTACCTTCCATCTACTCACTTTCTTTCTTTTCCAAATATCATTGTATTAGAACTTTCCAAGCTTAACCTGTAGTGAAAATATCATCAGCTTACCTTGTAATATTTGTACTATTTTTTTTTTTTTGGTCACTTGAACTTCGTTACCTTGTTCGATTAATGCCTTCCATATACCGCAACGTTGGTTGCCAGGATACACATACCCGCTGATATAGCCATATATGGGATATCATATGCATACATATATATATAATTACTACCATCTCGCTTACAAAATATTTCCAAATGCTATTCAAACTCACCCTAATTCTAGAGCTGTGATGCACCTTCTTTCTCTTCACCGGTCTAGTCCGCCTCGTCCTACGTGACCTCTTAAGGTCTCCAACCACTCCGCATACTCCAATCTCCCTTAGGATGCTCTAGCTTCTCATTTGCCTCTTATATCTAAATTTATAGGACTTTTTGTATACTTCCCAGGGGGTCACCCATCCTAGTATTTCTCTCACTCCAGCAAGCTTAACTTCGAAACTTTAATGAAATCCGGTGCGTTAATGCTGGTATAATCGTATCCACCTCACCGCATGACCTTCACCACATAATCTAAAGTAAGTTGAAGTCTTGACAGATTCCAAAACGTTTTCGTAACGCATCTCCCACCGAATTAGGAAGGGTCTCTTACTCTTCCGACTACACAATTACTATTTTGGCCTTTTTAATTCTCAATATTCACCTTTTATCTGTATGTATGACTACTTTTCGTCCTAGATTTCCAGATTCCCAATGGTAGCGAACACACCTCGATCGCCGTTACTTATAAATACTCGGTTATCGGCCTCTTTGGGCTTCCGCTCGCCACTATTAAATAATAATCTACAGCAAATGCACATACATAGAAAATTCCAATGAGGACTCATATACCTGTAGCCGATTGGTCTCTAGTCTGATCTGGTGGACTATAAGGTGAAGTGTACTCCTCGTCATCGTCTACCCACTATCCGCTCGTCTGGCCTTCATCATCTTTCTCTCTCATCTGAGTCCGAAGGATATAAATAACCGGGCAACTCCTGGTTTACCGACGGCCGGTGAGATGAGGCTAGAGTGTCAAGTGACACTCACCGGGGAGGCTGGTCTGACGTAGTGCTCTGCCATAGGAGCAGCTGGTACGGCATCGAGGATCTCCTCCTCCGGCGTCCCCGACGAATACGCAGACGGATCTGTATCATAGCTGTCCTCTGAGGGGTCCTCCTCCCTGGGAATCAAAAACTCTGGAGGAATCGTCGCTGGGTCCTCCGAGGGATCAGTCTCAATAGAATAACCGAGGCTCCTTCGCTCGGCCCCGGAGCACTCGAGGTCCCCGGATCCGACGTGGGGGCTTCTTAGCACCCCCACTCATCGAAGCCGATCTCTCTTCATTTTTCTAGTCTGCACTTACCTGCACGATAAGGATTAGAAGCGATCTTTCCTAGGCTCTGGCTCTATCCCTAGGATGAACTGCTCTGATACCACTTTTGTCACGACCCAAACTGATGGGCCGCAACAAGTGCCCGACCACTACTGGCCAAGCACTCCTATGCTTGCATTTTATCGCTCACCGACTATCCTGTGCCCATACACAATCAGAATCGAGTCTGTACTTGTTTCCCGAACAATCAACATAAGAGACACCGCACCGGGAACTCACGGCCAACACATACATATAAACATAAGCACTGAGAGTATCGGCACGAGTTGATTTGGCCGACACATATATACTGTACAACAAAATAGACGCTGACGAGGCTGCATAACATCACGACTACATATCACTGTCTACAGACCTCTATGGAGTACAAACTATAGAAAGGACAGACAAGGTCCCGCCGTACCCATATATGTACATAACGAATAGCATACCAAAAGGGTAGAAGGCTCGGATCAATGAAGCGTCGACCGCCGCCGAGCGGGGAGGTCCTACTGCTATGAATCGTCGGGCTAGCTATCTGATCCTGCGGGCATGAACGCACCGTCCACAAGAAGGGACGTCAGGATAAGTAATGTACCGAGTATGTAAGGTATGAATAATAACATAGTAAGGGATGTAAAGTATGAATAATAATAGAATGGAAATATAGAGCATATCGTAAGATAAAAAGAGTAACTTCCGTACATATGAATGGCTCTTAGGGCGGATGCCATGCATGCTTAGCTTTCTTTGAAAAACATTTCTTGTTCATGTATACATAAAATGGAACATATCATGTTGTCGAGGCGTAGGTTCCGATCCATTTAACCACATGTGGCCCGCGTCCGGCATCTCGCGTCCGGATGATATCATGTCATCATTATATACTGCGCTCGGGTGGCCATGCGTCTATAGCGCCGGCCCTTTTTTTCCATATTCCCCATATATATATATATATATATATATATATATATATATATATATTTTTTTTTTTTCATATACATATATCATATAAAAGATTCATGAGAGCCTAAGGAAAGTTATGTATCTATCGGAGTGACGTAAGGTCAGTAACCTCCAATTATATTATGGAATAGTCATCATCCCTTTATCTCACCTTGAAGGAACAATTATTATAAGGTGAGACTAACAACAATGAATAAAATTAAGGAAGTCAAAAGATAGCTCAATAATCTCATATCGTCATTGAAATCATAACTTGGAACCTTTAAACATGAAATCGTTCTCATCATAGTCACCATAGAAAATATTCTCCTCTTTGGCATCATTGTCATCAGGATAAAAACATGTCCGTCGTTGTAGTCATAACAGCTTAATTACAAAATCATAAACCTTTGTTTTGAAAAAATACGGACATTTTGGAAAACATTAACGGGTTATCAGGAAAGGAGTCATGCTTTGAACCACGAACTTCTAACGTTTAGAAACAAGGAGGTTATGGAAATATTTATGGAATCAAACATACGAATCATGCCTTTGAAAGAAAGGGACTAGCCTTAACATACCTTTTTGGTCGCCTTAACTTTAACTATTCAACGCTTGGCCTCCCAGGCTCGTAAATCTATATTCAAGAAAATTTATCGTTGTTAGACTCATCTCCATAGGACTGTCTTAAGCCCTCAAACTAACTCTTTCTAGAATGTGAAATTTCAAAAGCATCTCCCCTGTTTATATGCCTAGCCCGAAATTATAATTCAGCAACCAACAACAACAACAATGACAATAACATCATTTCCAACACCAATATATACCATAAAACATCCCACACGATGTTTTCCAATTTCCACAACCAACCAACTCGCTATACAATTATTTAACGACTTTATCTCCGTAAATAAACCAAAATTAACATTACTAATAGGAGATTCATACCTTATTCTTGTTAAAACAGCGATATCTTCAATATCCACCTTGAATCCACCGCAAAACCATACAAGAATCACATCCATGCGTTTATCCGAGCTTCGATTAATACTCCGTCGCTTGAAAATTGCTTACTTTGTGATCTTCTCTCTCTCTCTCTCTCTCTCTCTTCAATTTTCTGAAATTTTTTGGGCAAATCTGGTGAAAAAAAGGGGTTTTTCCCCTTTATATAGGGTCAAATTCGGGGGGGGGGGGGGTCACTGTAGCAATTTACTGTAGCAAGTCGGTTACTGTAGCACGCGTTTTTGCTTTGTCAGCCAAACTTGTAACGTCCATAATTCTCTACTCTGATGTCCTATAGATGAGAGGTCTATTGCGTTGAAAACTAGACTCGACGAACTTCATTTTAGGCTTTTGTTTTACTTCAAAACACTTCATATGCTAAGAGATATTCGTCCCCCAAGTTGGACCAGAATTTTCACACAAAACATTGCCCATCCTTTCTCCAAAGTCGTACTACTTCATTTCTTCCACTCATTTCCTTATAAAACCTTTCGGTATACCTTTTATACATCCTTCACTCACTAAATATACTTAATAATGTTTGCTCCTTATATTCCAAAGTGGTTTTACTTAACCCTAACTCAACGTACTTATGTTTCAAATTTGATAAGTGCTCTTCGAAGATACGGGGTGTAACAGGAACTGCTCTGATACCACTTTTGTCACGACCCAATCGGAGGGCCATGATGGGCACCCGGAGCTAACCCACTGGGCATCTCTCATCATACTTCCACAATCATATCTAGGCAAACCACATGGCCTACTCATAATTTCTATGCATCAATAATACACTTTCCATCGGGCTATGGCACTTTTATAATAGCATCAGCAACTATGCCCATATATATACGCAAGCCGTCAAGTCTATCAAAATGATATACAAAATAAAAGCCGACAAGGCTAAGAGACATCTAGCTATACACAACTGTCTGCGAGCCTCTAGAAAGAGTATGTAACATCATAAAGATGGGACAGGGCCCCGCTATGCCCATATATGTACACAAAAGAATAGTACCAACAGCTGCAGCTTCGAATCAAATGGAGCTCCTCTAAGCAGTCTTTAGATAAGCAGCCTAAGGATCAAGTCTATCTCCCTGTTCACCTGCGGGCATGATGCAGCGTCCACAAACAAAAGGATGTCAGTACGAACAATGTACTGAGTATGTAAGGCATAAGCAGTGACATAATAATAGCATGAAGGATAACATGAGGTAGAAGAGCCAATAGATAGGAGAGACATATATACCTCTTGAGACATTCATCATATTTACTTACCTTTTTTCTAATAGAAACATTCCATGCATATATATACATATATAGTAGTACCATACCCGACCATGTCGGTTCGGTGTCATACATACCTGGCCATAGCAAGGCTCGGTGTTATCCGTACCCAACTGTAGTGGTGTGCGCACAGAGAATGTCATACCCGGCCATACTAGCTCGGTGTTACATAATGGCCATACATATATACATACATATGCACATAGGAGTACATAAGCATCATCATCAATATATTTTTCTTTAGAGGGTCAACTATCGTAGGATGAGATCAACGATATCATAAGAGTATCAAGACTTATGAGCTTTAGCACTTTTAGAAATGGAGGCGTCATGGAAGGCATTATGGATTTCACATATGTGTATACAACAATGAAATCATGCCTTAAGAAAGAAGGGTTAGCCTTACATACCTTTTCGTCATCTTAACTACTTAACGTTCTTCTCCAAAGTCAGGAAAAAAATCTGCATTTAAGAGGATTCATACCAAGTTTAGGTCTTTAAGACACTCTTAAGTTCAAACTAGTATAATTCATGAGCTAGCGAAAATTGGGCAGCATTTCTCCTATTTCATCGACTTCCACCATATCATAAAACCACTTCAAAACAACCATAACAACATCCACAATATCATAATCAAGTAGTTATATTCCATTAAGTCTCAAAATTCATTCTGATAATCAATTTATATCAACAACTTCACATCAACCCTTTGTACACTTGTATGCAACACTTCCTTTTCATCATTATTACCCTTCATAACAAGATTACACTGACAACATTCTAACAATGATAACTCAAGTTAATTTACTACTCAAAATATCATTAAATCTATATTTGAACTTCATCTTCCACTTTCTTCCCTCACTCAAGTTGTTCAACAACCAAGCATGCTTAATAACATGAAATCAACATGAAAACTAACCTTTTATCATATAGGAATGAGCTTTGGATCAAGTTACCAACTTGAATGAAATCCCAACTTCAACACCAAAGAAATTCTTGGATCCTACAAACCCTATTGAGCATTTCACACTTGAATCCCTTGATTCTTGCTATTTGATCTTTGATCTCTCTTGGGTTTGGTTGGGTTTACTTAGGAGAGGGTTCTAGAGCTTTCAAGAGGTTAGGAAATGTGGGAAAATGAAATAAATGAATAAGGGTCGATCATATATAACTAAAAAGAAATCTGGGCCGACCCGGATCTACGGCCAATTATACGGTCCGTATAAATAGACCGTACAATCCCACCAGAGGTTCACCCTTTTCTGGAATTATTTTACGGAGGAGGTCAGCAATTTATATATACCGTTGAAATGATACGGTCCGTATATCTGACCGTATAATCCACTTTTCCCTGAAACTTATTCTCGTCGATTCGTTCAACCCCCAATCCTTATGGAACCTTATTGGCACTTCTATAACACTTCATTAACCATCTAAGGGGACCTATAGCTCCCGCTTAAGACATTACTAAGCAAATTATAGCTCAATTGTTGCGAAACCCTCCCAAACATGACTTACATTCCGCTTCCTTCGACGAACTTAGTTTCACCGATTCATATGACTTCAAAATCTTATGGTACGTGCTTAAAGTTATCAAATAATCTCCTTAATCTAATAAGGACTTCATTTTCACCTTAAGCTCACATTAGTCTACTCACAATACAACAATCCGAAATCTCCGCGATGTAACAGAACAACACCAGCATCTGGATACCATGTTGTACTTCATCCTTTCAAAATATCATCCAATGGCACGTTATACTTCCAACACCTCCATAGGAGGAATGGTATTTTGAATGGAAATCCTTTTATCCACATGTATTTATATGCCTTCATCTGTTGCCCTCTCAGTCTTAATACTCTCAAGCAGATTTGACTGTGAAGTCCCCCTTTGTATTAAGTAACCACCATGGCCTGTTCATTCGTTTGTCCTCTCTAGGTGGAGTTGTTGTGTTGATAACATGTTTTACAATATCATTAGGTAAAATTGCAGCCAGTTTATTAACATTCCATTGCATTTTCTCCACCATTTCAGATACATTCCGAATACAAGAATCATATTCACCTTCAGGAGTTGCATAGTATAGAGCTCCCAAACCTAACCAATTATCATACCAGAACTGAGAGTTACCCATTCTTATGTGCCACCATGTTTGATTCTCTGTTAATTTCCTAGGTTGTAGCATTTTCTTCCATGTTTGAGACCCATACTTTCATTGCACCACTACATCATTTTCTTTCTTGCGGTATTTATTACTTAGAAAAGAACTCCATAGAGATGGTTTTGTCCTAAAGTTCCATCAAAGTTTGCAACACAAATCCAAAGACACATCATGAAGTGATCTGAAGCCTAGACCCTCTTCCTTCAATGGTAAACATAAATGAGGCTCAGATGCCCAATGTCTGCTACTAACCCCCAATTGTGTTGCTCCAAAAAAATTGAGCAAACATCTTGTGCATTTATTTGATAACACAATCTGGTGGGTTTACTCAGAGATAATAAATGAATTGGCATGCTCTGTAACACATGCTTTATAAGTACAGCCATATCCCCAAAAGCTAACATCTTGCCCGTCAAACTCTGTAGTCCATTCATTATCTTCACTAATAGCCTTGAAAAAATCCTTCTTCCTTCTGCTATGATAGATTGGACAACCCAGATATATGAAAGGAAAATCCTTTCTACAAATCCCTGTAACAATCTCCACTGTAATGCTCACATCCCCTGGGACATTCTGATGCATATACACTGAGCTTTTCTCCTTTTTTTTTTTTAATCTTCTGGCCAGATGCCTTTTCATACTTCCTCAATACCTCCATGATTAATTGTAATGATACGATATCTGCTGAAGAAAAAATCATCATGTCATCAGCATAGGCTAAGTGGTTCACTTTGGGACTCCATTTAGGCGTCCCAAACCCTTTGAATTGTGTAACCTAATGTAAAGAATTTAAGTTCCTTGACAATACTTCTGCAGTCAAAATAAACACGGTAGGGGATAGTGGATCTCCTTGTTTTACCCCCTTGAGGATTGGAAAAGGCCTTGTTGCCTATTTACTAACACTGAATACCAATTGTTGTTGACAATTCTAAATACCATGTCTATCAACCTTTTTGAGAATCCTAGCTTCCTTAACACCTTAGTTAAAAATAACCAAGACACCCTGTCATATGCTTTTCTCATGTCCTGCTTCATAACTACATTTGCATTCTTGGTCCCAATCTGATTTTTGATATGATCTCCTGAGTGTGGAGAATATTTTCAACTATACTCCTCCCTTTCACAAAACCAACCTGGTTTAATGAAATAATATAGGCAATCCCTCCACCAGTCTTTCATGAATAACCTTGAAAAGATTTTGTTGAATAAATTACTCAAACTAATTGGTCTCATATCTGAGAAAGTATTGATTACCTCTTTCTTAGGTAGTAAGAACAAATTAGTAATGAGTAATGAATCGCGGAAGCTCAGCACCACAAAAGAAAGCTTTAACCATGTTTGTGATATCCTCCACTATAATTTCCCAGCATGTTTGATAAAACAAGCCAGTGAAACCATCTGGTCCTTCTGTACTTTCTCCATATAGACTGAAAACTATCTTCTTCACCTCTTCATCTGTTGGCATATCCCCGATTAAGTAACTCTGCTCCTCAGTGATGATTTGTGTTACATGATCTAAAATCTCAAAATCCTCAGGATCCTCCACCTTTGTAAACCGTTCTTTGTAGAATCTAATTGCTTTCTCTGAAATCATTTGTTTCAATCCAATTGCCATTCTAATCTTGAATTCTCTTTAATTGTATTTTTTTCCTTCTTCCTTGAACATTTGCTCAAAAAGCCCTTGTGTTTCTATTCCCATCCTTGAACCATTGCATTTTAGCCTTTTGTTTCCAAAACTCTTCCTCCAAGTGTGAGTACCTGTTCACGTCTGCTTGCACCTTATATAACCTCTCTCTATTTGCTGGTAGGTTTTAACTCAAATTGAATTTCATGAACCTTAACCACATCCTCCAATGTCTCCATCTCTTGAAAAATATTTACAAAAGTGTCTTTACTCCACAGTGTCAGAGCAACCTTCACTTTCTTCATTTTGTGGCGGAAAATAGTGAAACCATTTGCCGTAAAATATGGTATCCATTGTGTCCTAATAGTGTTCAATAAATATTCATGTTTAGCCCAAAAATTTAGAAATTTAAAAGGTTTGTTGACTAGCACAACATCCTCTGAGTAAGATATCAATAAAGGAGCATGGTCTGACCCTGTCTTAATCAAATGTGAGATATCCAACCCACGGTACCTATTTTATAGCGATTGATTACCCAAACATCTATCCAACCTTTTAACAATACAATCCTCTCCACTTTTTCCATTCCACCATGTGTATTTTCTGCCCTTAACCCAGATCCACTACTCCACAATTCTGAATGCATCACCTAAAATCTTGGATCTCATTGCTTGTGACTGATAGTCCCCCATATTTTTCTTCTTCTGAAATAATAATATTAAAATCTCTACCAATCATCCAGGGTTGTGTTATTTTTATATCCATGTCCTCCAAAGATTCCCATAATTCCATTCTTTCTGCTTGTGTACATTTTGCATACACCAAAGTTATCACCAATTCCTCTTGATTCCCTTGCAATTTCAACCTGTGAGTTAACTGTTGTGGGTGATCCATCATGACCTGAACTTCAAACATTTCATCATAAAATGCCCGTATCGTTCCTGAACTGTTTACAATAGCAGTGTGTAAACCAATTCTCCTCCTATATAATTCAATTTTGTTTGCATCCTGAAAAGGTTCTAGCAAACCTATGAAACCAAACCTGTACTTTTGAGGCTTCTTTATCTACCTTGTAAAAGCCTCTATAGTAATTATAGATCTAATATTCCAAATGATTGCATTCATTGTAGATTATTAGATTTATTAATATTTCTTCTTGTTTGAACCCCTTTACCCGGTGGAGCACTAGTATCTCTCATATTCCTCTTCTTTCCCCTTCCTAAGCCTCTATTAGTTTGCTTAGGGGATAAATCTCTTGCTCTAGCCACTGATTGCATAGTATGGTCAATTGAATGAACATCTAGGTCCTTATCTTCTCTTGTTTTCAATATTTGCTCGTGATTTTTAACTTCGGCTTGCACTATTTGCCCTGTACCTTGTTGTGAGATTTACAGTGCTTTGCTTGTCCTAGTACTTGTATCTCTTGTGTTACCCCTTTTTCCTCCCGACTCTTCTCCTGCTTTGGCTACTTCATTAGGAGGATCTCCTACCCCATCTCTTTCTCTTCCTTGCTTTTCTGCTTCTTTTTGTTTCACCTGACTTCCCACTTTATCCTTCTGCTATTTTGTTACTATTGAATTCCTCTCCTTTTGTATTTCTTCCTCCCCCTTTTGTACCTTATGGCTCTGTATCTCCTCTTCTTCCATCTCTTTCTCCTTTTGTGATTTTGTTATTGAACTTGATGTGTGTTGCTTACCCTGGGATAGTTGTTTCCCAGGACTTATTGTAACTTCTTCCCCATCCCCTGTGTCCTGGTCTGTGTTTTTGCTATTCTACATCAGACTTGCACCGACTGCTTTTCTGTTACACATTTGATTTGACTAGACTGTTTTCTCTGTTCCTTTGTATTGATTCTTCCTTGTCTTTACCATTGCTTGCATTTTTACTTTTGTTATGGCTCATCTCCTTATCCCTTTATTTTGTTCCTCCCTTTGTTTTGCAGGACTTGTATCATCTGAGTTTTTATTCTCCTTCTCTCAGCATTGTCATCATCAACTAGAATATCAAAGGTATTGTGTGTTTCTACCTTGTTTCCCTTTTCTTGCATGCTGCTCTCCCCCACTTCTCCCAATATATATCCACTTCTATTCGTGATGTATTTATTTTTTCTCCTTTGCATCCATTGCTACTTTGCTGGTACATTGCCAACAACTTTCCCACTGCTTAAGGTTCTTCTTTGGTTAGCAGCAGTACCAACCTCATTATTGTTATTTATCTCATTACTCTCTTTTCTCAGTTACTCTCCGTATTGTTTCTCCAGTTCTGGGTGTAAAGCCCTGCACTCCTTCTCTTCATGGCCTTGTAATTTACAATGTTTGTAGTACTTGGGAAGGTAATCACATTTGATTTTTATCCATTTTGACTGCACTTTACCTGTCACTTCATCCTCTTCTGAAAGATGGATTCTTTGTGCGTACTCTGCTAATAAAGCTATCTCCACCTTCACCTTTGCACAGCTTGGTCTTGTCTTATTTGCAGTGGCCAAATTAACTGTCAAAGGCCTTCCTACTGCTGAGGCCATTGAGAAGACTGCCTGTCTTGCAAAGAAGTTTGGGGGTAATTCTGGGAAGCTTATCCATGCTACTGCTACTTATGTTTCCTCATCCGGCTTAAACCAAGGATTCCAAATTAATGGTCTCATCTGACAATAGCTGGATTGAACTTTGATGTAATAAGCAGGAGTAGATAATATCTTGACATAGTCCTCCAATAAAGATAGCCTAATCAATATGTGCCTGTCTTTTATTAAACCGATTGTACATGGACCTTTAAAGGCACACTAATCTGGAATTGTTATAAACTATTTTGTCAAGTTGTATTTTGGATGTATTATTAATGATTATACAACTAGAAGTGTAAATTGTACCACTTGACTTAAAGTGATAAATACAACTTGCACTTGCAAGTTGTGTATTAGTTGTTACTTAGCTGTATCAAGTTGAATCCATCAACTTCCACAAGTTGTATATTGTAGGTTGAGAGGCAAATTTCTTCTATAAATAAGGAGTTTTGCCTTCTCATTTGTAACACCAAGAAAAGTGATAATACAATCTCTCCCTCATCTCTACAAAGTTATTTTGGTTTGCTTCTCTTATTTATTTGCAATTATATATATAGTTTATAACACGTTATCAGCACGAGACTCCACTACTGAGTTGGATTTCAGTTATTCAAAATTGACGAGTTGTTTAGGGTATGCTATTAGTTGATACTCTCTCTCCATGAAAACCGTTGCTGATAGAAGGTTTGAACTTTGAATTTATAATTTATTTACTCACCTTAAAGGTAAGTATTTTTCTACCACCTAAATTTATTTTTGTACGCCTCAAATCAAGTCTAGTAGAGATTTTTTTTTGGTAAGTCCTATCTCATATTGCTAATGTTGTTTGGTTACTACATATATGTTATAAGTGTAGAATTTATTCTACAATAGTCTCATAAATTGGATATCTCTCGTTGGGGGATATACTTGAACTCTTGTAGATTTAACAAGCAATATATGGCCACCAGTAGTGGCAATATTTCATAACTAAGTTTTGTTCTAGAAAAATTATATTTACGCCTATAACCACCAAAAGTGGTAATATTTTCATACACTTATTGAGATTACAATTCAAGATATATTATAGAAAATTCTCTAAATTATGTGTATGCCTCAATTTGATCGTGAAGTAGCAATATCTTAAAAGAGGTTATAAGCTATCTTATTTTGATATGCTTAGGGCACGTTCAAATATGTTACATTCCTGAAGAATGAGAACTTTTGATAAATGTTACAACTATTCTCTGAAGTGAATGTATAGTAAAGCTTATAAATATGGACGTGCTCTTGATGGTGAAGATGTTATGACTCATCTCGAGAAGAGGTAATAATTGAGAAAATAAAATCTAAATATTCTATGCTTTACTCCCGAAGTAGTAACTAAGTAATCTGCTCCTGAAGTAGAAAACTCAGAAAGTTGCTTCCAAAGTAGCAAGCTTTGAATTGTACTCCAAAAGTAGTAGAACTTTGAACTCTACTCCTAAAGTAGTAGAACTTACTCTACGTAGTAAACTTTTATCATTGCTCCCGAAGTAGTTAGACTCCAAATTCTACTCCCGAAGTAGTATAACTATGAGATCTGCTCCCGAAGTAGTAGAACTTTGAGATGTACTCCCGAAGTAGCATATATTCTGAAATCTACTCCTGAAAGAGTTAAGCTCTGAAATCTACTCCCGAAGTAGTACAACTTTAAAATTTACTCTTGAAGTAGTAAACCTTTAAAATTTACACCCGAAGTGGTAAAACATTAAACTTTACCCCTGAAGCAGAAAGAATTGGTAAAATATTTGAATTTTTTCTGAAGCAATGACTTCTTGTTCTTGAGCAAAATAATGAGCTAAAGACGAACATCGTTTATCAAGCGCAATAATTTAGTTTCATTTCCTGAAGCTAATGAAGATATACTAGAATCTACCTCATGTAGAGATAAAATAACAAAGAAAATACATGTGGTATAAAAGTCATTGCAACACGTACCTGTCGTATGTAGAACATCATGAATAATTTTATTAAGTATCATTCTAAGGCAAAAGAAATTAGAGTAGAATGTTTCTACTATAACCATATAGATACATTATGGTTAGTTGTTATTGATATCCTCGAAGGATATAGCAATTAATGTATCTTTTCCTGAAGGATGTGATTACTATGTGGTTGCCGATTTGATGCAAAATATTCAGATATTAATGGCTAATCTCCTTGAAGGAGATATTTGAAATACTGAAGTTTAGAACTTAACGTTTATTTTTTGTACTTTATAAATTAAAATTATCTTTAAATTTTCATTTGCTTGTTGTTTTTTTTTCATGACACCAGTGGTGTCTAACCAAAATTTCTTTTATGATACAAGTGTCACGACCCAAACCCATGGGCCGTGATGAGTGCCCGACCACTGCTGACCAGGCACCCCTAACCTCGTACTTGCCATATACTGAATAACCTGGTGGCCCATTTCTAACTTATATCTGAATGATAGCAGCTGCCGTAAGTGATATTTGGCACAAATATCATGTTTCGTGTTATTTTACATCCCATTCTTAAGACTTTTATCGCCTAATATATGATGAAATCGTCGTATTTGAGCTTATTGTTATATCCCGCATTTTTGTACATTGGAACAATCCGGATTAATTATGATAAGTTAGGGACCAAACCATTCCGGGATGCAAAGTCGGGATTTTTGACCTTCGATTTTATTTTGAGTCATAAGTTGTGCATGAATTTGTTGGTATGGAACAATTAGGAAAATTTGGGACTAAAATTAGAATTAATGGAAGTTGAAAATCATGCAATTTTGCTTGTCTTTGTAAGGTGGGAGTTGGCCCACACAATTTGTGGACAATTTTAATTGGTCCAACACTTGTGTGGGCCAAGGACACTTGGATGAATCATCTTAGAGCTTAAAAGATGATCAACTAGTCATCTTAATTCATTCCATACACTTAGAAAAAAAGAGGAGAAAGTTGAAGAACAACACCATACCATTCGGCCAAAGGGAGAGAAAAATAGGACCAAGATTTAGCCATGCCAAAATTATTTCTTTGATGCAAACCCACTATTTTGAGGTCCCTAAGTAGCGTGGAAGTGTTTTTGGAGCGATCAACCCGATAGTTTTCATCCTTGGAAACCCTAGCCTATTGTGAAGTTGAAAGAAGAAAGGTAAGATTTGATTATGTTTTGTATGTTATAAAGGTTGTATAAATGTTGTAGTATGCTAAAATGGATGAAAATCATGAAATATGGTATGTTGGAATGAAGGTTGTGTATGTAGTATACGGCCGTGTGAAGTGTGTGTGTGTTGTGTTGTGTTGAAGCCATGAATTGATGCCTAGATAGTATGTTAATGGTTGTAGTCTGAAGAAATGAATGAGCATTATCCATATGTGCATGTTGGTATATTGGCTGAAAATGGGTCATGGAATATGACAAAGAACGCATTAATGCCGCTTAATGTTTTAGTCGTCGTCGTTATGAATTCTATGTTGGAAATGAATGTTTAATGATTCGAATTGATGTTGTAATTGTTGAGGACTGATTTGGAGGTTATTGTACATTTAATGTAATTTGTATTTTGATTAGAATAGTATTGTTAGAATGTGAATTGTTGGTGCAAATCATGATTTGGAAGTGAGGAATATGTTATAAGGGTGTCTCGGGTTTGGGGGCTGTTTTCGGGTAGATTGGAGCAATTTTTGGATTGTTGGAAATATTGTATGAATTGCTTGGAATGTCTTTGAATATTGTTGGTATGGGTTCGGGTTATTGTTCAAATGTATAAGCGTTAATGTTGGCTTGAAGGTAAGCCGTTAAATTGAATTTATGAAAGTTGTTGAATGATGGATAAGAGAGTTATTAATGTTGTAGTGCCTTTCGGATTGATTATGAATGTTGCTAGGTTGGTTGTTGTTGTTGTTGATGATTGATTTGGCCGAATTAAATTCTCGGGGTGGCCTATTTACAGGGGAAATGCTGCCCAAATTTCTGTAGAATTTAGTGTTGGTTTGGAATTAAATGCCTAAATGGCTATAGCTAATATTTGATATCCGTTGACACATTTGTAGACCTTGGGGAGCCCGGGGCATAGATTGACATTAGCTTGAGTTTGGAGTAGCTTGGAGAGCGTTTGAGGTTTGTAAAGCCTAATCCTTTCTTCTTTTAGCATGCCTTAGCTTCAAGTAGGCTATGACACGAGCTTCGAGGAAATTCGATTCTCGCAATCCGAGCATTTTTATGACTCTTATTCGTTTCTTGGAATTCGTATGTTGAAATGATGAAATATTGGCTTTTATGTCTTTGAAATATTTGATTTTCAACTTTTGCACAAAAAGTTTGGCCTTTAAAAGTTCCGTAACTACGAACGCTCGTATCTTTCACAGAAAGGCTCGGATTGCCTCGATATGCTCAAAAATGATTCCTTGATGTATGATGATTATGTTTTCCATAGGCGAGCCCGGCTCGAGTCGACACCCGTTCGTGGGTCCCGCGACTCTCCTTATGTACTTCCGACGATTTTTGAAAGGATATGATATGATTATTATTCCGATTTCAAGTACGATCAGTTTACTTATCTTTTGAAATTGTAACAATGATTCGATAACATAGGACGACTATGATTTTCGTAGGCGGGCCCGGATTGGGGTGACGCTCGTCCGTGGGTCCCGCGACTTTTCTTTATGTAGTACTAACGACTTTTTGAAAAGAACTTAGTATGATTACCTTTTCGACCCCTGAGTATGATTATATATTTGTTTGCTGAGCCTGAAATGTTGATTCGTATACTTACGATCCCGATACGTGACTATGATCTCTGAAGTTCAGTTTGATATGTTCCCGAGTGGTATTCGGAAGAAAATCTGATTTGACCATACTGTTGTGGCTTATAAACGATGGTTCGTTTTGATTAACTTATTAAATCTTTGAAAATGTTTTAAACCGTATTTGGTTACTTATGAATGTTGTGCATTACGTTATTACTTCTTTCGCCGAGTCCGGGCCGGTTATGATATCGTGCGCACTATGTGATGTTGACGCCGGGTACACGACCGCGGTATGTGCATGTGAGATATTACCGCTGGGTTCCGCGCGGTATATGTGCATATGTGATATTACCGCCGGGTTCCTGGCCGCGGTATGTGTATATATGTGATATTACCGCTGGGTTCCTGGCCGCGGTATGTGTGCATATGTGGTATGTGATATGTGATGATTTGATGATACAATATGATATGGGGTATGATGTATGATAATATGACGGTACGTTATGATTATTGTGTTATATATGGATCGGGCCGTACGTTCCTCGGCAATCGGATAATGTCAGCTCGTATGGTATGTTTGATTTTTCGTATATACGGGGCAGAAATATTTTTCAAAAGAAAGCGAAGCATTTTGGCATTTTGATTATCATATTTGTCTTTTGTACCTCTTAGGTATGATTTGTATGTCGGATGCGAGCACCTTGGTATTCGGCTTATTATGCTCGCGTTCGGTGCACTTTACTTCGATTATGACTTCATTTTCTGTACTTCCTGCTTTGCATACTTAGTACATATTCGTCGACCCCCCTTTCTTCGGGGTGCGTTTCATGCCCGCAGTACGATTCGGATACGCGTTTTGGTGATCCACCAAAGATAGGATTCCCATTCGCGTCGTTCGCAGTGCTCCCTTTGTTCTGGAGCCGATATTTTGGGTATATACTCTCCCGATGTATATGATTATATTTATTCAGGGTACGGCGGGGCCCTGTCCCGTCATCTAATTTTGTCGTTCTGTATTAGAGATCTGTAGACATAGATGTGGGTTACGTACAGTTTTGTTCGGATGCGTCGAGTAAGTTGTGTTTGGGCGGCCCATCCGCCGTGCCAGCCTTGTCGGCTGCGCGTGTATGTATGCTTTGCTACGTTATATATATTATGACAGCCTTACCGGCTTTTGTGCGATTTATATGTTTGTATGTGACGGTTGGAACCACGTATGATCTCTATGTCGGTATAGATTGTTTGTATGCTGATTTCGGTTATTGAGTGCGTATGGGTGCCCAGCTCGGGCACTAGTCACGGTCTACGGGGTTGGGTCGTGACAGAAGTGGTATCAGAGCGGTTCATCCTCGGAATGTCTACAGACCGTGTCTCGTAGAGTCTTGTTTATCGGTGTGTTGTGCACCACATCTATAAACAGGAGGCTACAGGACATTTAGGATGTTGTCTTTTCTTCTGATCTTAGATCGTGCATATAGGCCGTGTTATCGGGATGACTCTTTCGATGAAATGATATGTTTTCGGCGATGCCTCCGAGGGAAGGCCACGGTTGCCCCGAAGGGCAAGTCTACGACGGCGAGTGCCGAGACCGGCGGGCCGGATAGCTACTAGGGCTCGTGCTCGGATTGAGCCGAGGAGATGGTGCCTCGACGGCTGGTTACCGCTACGCCGCCGATATCGGAGGGATTTGGAGCGACCCACACCGCGGCATCGGGGAGGCTCCACCGCCGGCTCCCGCGGCACCGATTTGTGCCTCCGTCCCCCCGGCTAGGGGCGGATGATGGGACCTGCGAGAGGCGATTCGGTTGTTGACTCGGTTGGTAGCGAGGACGGAGTCCGGAGACGAGGAGCGAGGGGATGATCGTGTAGACGAAGACGCGACGATCGGAGGGGCTCGTGATTTTCTACTTTGTGGGCCACCGAGTTTTTCGGGTCAAAGCCCGCGAGAGGACCCTCGTGAGTTCATCGACAAATGCGGCGTACCACTGCGATTGATTAGTGCTTCGAGACAGTCGGTTGAGATGACGTCATACCGGTTGCACGATGTAGCTAATTGGTATGAGTCGTGGATGCGTCCGAGGCGAGGGGTGCCCCTCCCGGCCGTATGGGGCGAGTTTATTGAGGCTTTCTGGCCTATTTTACGCCTCCGGAGGTGAGGCGAGCCGGGGTAGACAGATTCTCGCCGCGTTAAAGCGAGAGGGCGCCGGTTCGGGAGTACAGTTTAGAGTTCGATTCGCTGGCGAGATATGCGCCTACATATGTTACTGACATGACTGACCGGATGCACCGATATATAGTAGGGCTGGACCAGTACTTCGTTGATATCACGACCCAACTAGGGGCCGCGACGAGTACCCGGTACTTGTACCGAGCACCCCTTTCTATCTTTTTACCTCTGTTATAGAGTGGGCCGTATGAACTATACCCTATATTTTTTTTTCTTTTGATTACACATAACATTAACATTAGTAGCACAATCATAAACATAGGCTAGTAAGCTTTGCGGGCATACTATACAGCGGCGGGGACAATCAGGAGTACAAAATATCTAACTGTACATATCTGTCTACGAGCCTCTAAACATAGTACACATATACATAGGAAGGGCCGAGTACTGCCGTGCCCGAATATATACACAAAAGTAGTACCAAGAACTCGGAGCTCCGAAAACAACCGGAGCGCTCGCACAAATCTTCTTTGGGCAACTCTAGGGATCAAATCCGCTACCGCCGACAACGCGGCATGAAACGCAGCGTCCACAAGAAGGGACGTCAGTATGAATAGTGTACCGAGTATGTAAGACAAGGAAAATAACACAAACAGGAACATAGATTATGAATAACAATATCATGGGGTCATAGATATATACTGAGACAAGAAAGTAACCTATGCATAGGGACACCCCTTTCAGGCCGGATACCATGCATGCTTGTTTTTTTTTCTTTTTAGAAAAAAAAGAACATTTCTTTTCATAGACTTAGAAAATAGAACTTATGTTATGTCATGTTTTAATATATAGTATCGTATCATATCATATCATATCATATCATATCATATCATATCATATCATATCATATCATATCATATCATATCATATCATATCATATCATATCATATCGTGTTATATCATATCAAGTCATAGTGTATCATGTAGTATCATAGCACCGAACAGCGTCGGCTCGCCCACATTGCGCCGAAATACTCCGGCTCGCCCATAAATCCCGCGTCCGGAATGATAAACCAGCTGACCAGGTGGCAATGAAACATGTTTCCCTTCCCATTCCCCATGTATCCCTTCCCCCGCCCCATGTACATATACATTTTTTTTCATATACATATATCATATAAGCATCTTGGGAGAGCTCAAAGAAAATCATATATCCATCGGAGTGACGTAAGGTCGGAAACCTCCGATTACATTATGGAATAATCATGGTCGTCATGTCTCACCTTGAAGGAACGATTAATATAAGGCAAGACTATTAAGGGAGAGTGATATCATGAGAAAACATAAAACAGAGTTATAAGGCAACGTTTCGTATACCTTGGAATCTTAAAAAAAAAGGGTCATTATTCATAAATAGAGTTGAGAATTCAAGAAATAGCTTAACGTTTTCATATCGTCGCTGAAATCATGAACTTGGAACCTTTAATCATGGAATCATCACTGTCATATTCATCATGTAAACATTTTCTTCCTGGACCTCATCCATATCATGGTAGAGCATATTCACCGTTATTGCCGTGAAACTTACTTTGCCATAAATCTTTGTTTTGAAAAAAAATACGGGCACTTTGGAAAACATTTACGAGCTATCGGGGAAGAAGAATCATGCCTTGGAATCAATGGATTAGTTTTGTTTAGTAGTAGGAATGATAACCAAAAGTTTCCTTTAAATATAGAACGAAAATAAACCAAACGGAACAATAAGAGAGAATTTGGGAATAGTGGGCCCACCTCGAGTCGGCTGAGGTGGCGTACACAATTTACGTGCGTTAAGCTTCATGGAGTCACTTATGAAGGTCTAAGGGTCACTCGGTTCCATTTGGGCAAGTTAGAGATGTTTAAACAATTATTTCAATAAAACACACCAAACTTAATTCAATTCTATTGAATGAAGAAGGGGCAATTTCAAGTTCGGACTTCTAGGAATGGAATCATCCCCGAGGCGCGCATTCAAGCCTATTATGTCTAAGACATGCCAAAGAAGGAAGGTGAAACCTTACATACCTCTTTCCGCTCCTTCTGCTACTCCAAATTCAAGTTGCAAATCCGCCAAAATCTACAATTTGGTCATGTTTACCAAACATTGATTAGTGCATTTAGAATTGGATTCTTAAAATGACACTTGGCTACCAAAATTTTAGACTTTCCCCTGTAAATACATCATTCCCAAAAATTATCTTGGCCAATTCTCATCAACAACAATCCGGGAATTCAACCCGGCCAAATTATCAATCATGACATCAACAACCCTACTAACAATTTCCATATCCATCCAAGATACATTACATCAACTCAATCAATATACTACTTCCTTCAAGACTTTCCAACTCCAATTAAACAATAATAACCTTGTAATTCATATTCCAACAACACCATGTTAATATCCTTGTCTCCCATATATGTAAGAACATAATATTCAATTAACATAAGTTTCGAAAACAAGCCTTGCACTACTACAACTTCTCTAAGATTATCAAGTTTTTATTTGTAACATAAAGTCCACAACCAAACTTTCAATTCTCCAAACCATTAAATCTTTATTTCACATCATAAAACCTACCATAACAACAATTACCAACACACAACATGGAATTAACTCAATCTTCCATGCAACACAACATACAACACACACACACACTCACGGCTTGGCCATGCAAGTCACGACCACACACACACCTCCATAGCACATGAATTTCATCCATCTTTATACTCCACAACACACTTAAGCATTCATAATATACAAGAAAAAGTTCAAATCTTACCTCTTTACTTTGAATCTTCACTTGGCTACAATTGCAAACTTGTCAAGATTTGTGTTTCCCTTGCTCCAAAGAACTCTTCACTATGTTAAGAACCCTTCAAGGAATCGTTTGGCTAGGAGAAACAAGTTGAAACTCTTCTCTTCTCTCTTTTTTTTTTTTTCGATTTTTCTCAAAGGGGCCGAATGGTCCTTGGAGTTTTTCTCCTTCTTTTCTTTTCTCTTTTCTCTTGAAATGTCTAGAAGATTATGGGATTATTTAGAAGACTTAGTCTTCTTTTAATCCCATGAATTTTAATCCAACATGGGCTTGGCCCATCAAGTAGGGTGGACGGCCAACATGGCCCAAACCCTAGCCCCCTTCTCTTTTTTTTTTGTCATGCAGTTCATGAAAAATTATTTTCCAAATTCCAAATTTACCCTTCGTCTTCCTCCATAATTCCACGAGGCATATTGCGAATTCCCCTTTATGCCCTTGACCTTTCTTAATAATTCCGCTTCTAAATGCTTCATAAGCCATTCATATGCTTAGCAAAATAAAAATGAGGCCTTGCTTGTTGTCTTCCCGCGATTGTCTTGAATTATCCGATTGCACAAAATGTGGGATATAACAGTTGACAGCTGCTTGGTGTTGGCGGCCCAGTCCGGTATGGATATTGCCCGTATACAGGCCCATGCCCAGGGCATGGAGGACGGTACAAAGGGCACCGGAACGACGGGGATTATGACCAAGGCCACCAAAGAGGCTAGATCCGCGGCATATTCGGGGAGTCTCGAAGCGGGCGGCCTCGGCGGCGGCGATTTTTTTTTTTGTTGATATCCTCCCCGGCCCGGTTGAAGCACACCTAATCGGCTCCCTACCGAGACCAGATGGTGCGGGGTATTTAGAGGCAGGGCAGAGCTCCAAGGCTTCGGGCTCACAGATGGACGAAGGGTCCAGCCAGTTGAGGCCACCCCTACCCCGATGTCCTTACTGTAGGGGGCGTCACTCGGGGGGGGGGGGGATTGTCGTCGTGCCACGGGTGCTTGCTTTACCTGTGGCCAGCAGGGCCACTATATGAGAGATTGTCCACTCGGGGGCAGTGCAGGGGGAGCAGCTCAGCCTACCGGGTCAGTTGTCGGTTCGTCTTCACCTTCCGTAGCTATGCGCCCGATGGGGCGGGGCATGCCGACGCCAGCAGGCCGTGGCAGAGGCCGTGGCGGAGCCTCCAGTTCTGGCGGTCCATCGAACCGCCTATATGCGTTGACCCGTGGGCAGGATCAGGAGGCGCCATCAGATGCGGGTACAGGTAATTTGGATTCTTTAATTGGTTATATTGATTGATATATGAACTGTTTGTGATAATTGTAAGAGAAACTCCCCCAAATGCTTATAAGATCCCGTAAGTTTAATCTAACATTCGAGGACGAATGTTCTAAAGGGGGGGAGGATGTTATATCCCGCATTTTTGTACATTGGAACAATCCAGATTAATTATGATAAGTTAGGGACCAAACCATTCCGGGATGCAAAGTCGGGATTTTTGACCTTCGATTTTATTTTGAGTCATAAGTTGTGCATGAATTTGTTGGTATGGAACAATTAGAAAAATTTGGGACTAAAATTAGAATTAATGGAAGTTGAAAATCATGCAATTTTGCTTGTCTTGGCCGTGTAAGGTGGGAGTTGGCCCACACAATTTGTGGACAATTTTAATTGGTCCAACACTTGTGTGGGCAAGGGACACTTGGATGAATCATCTTAGAGCTTAAAAGATGATCAACTAGTCATCTTAATTCATTCCATACACTTAGAAAAAAAGAGGAGAAAGTTGAAGAACAACACCATACCATTCGGCCAAAGGGAGAGAAAAATAGGACCAAGATTTAGCCATGCCAAAATTATTTCTTTGATGTAAACCCACTATTTTGAGGTCCCTAAGTAGCGTGGAAGTGTTTTTGGAGCGATCAACCCGATAGTTTTCATCCTTGGAAACCCTAGCCTATTGTGAAGTTGAAAGAAGAAAGGTAAGATTTGATTATGTTTTGTATGTTATAAAGGTTGTATGCATGTTGTAGTATGCTAAAATAGATGAAAATCATGAAATATGGTATGTTGGAATGAAGGTTGTGTATGTAGTATATGGCCGTGTGAAGTGTGTGTGTGTTGTGTTGTGTTGAAGCCATGAATTGATGCCTAGATAGTATGTTGATGGTTGTAGTGTGAAGAAATGAATGAGCATTATCCATATGTGCATGTTGGTATATTGGCCAAAAATGGGTCATGGAATATGACAAAGAACGCATTAATGCCGCTTAATGTTTTAGTCGTCGTCGTTATGAATTCTATGTTGGAAATGAATGTTTAATGATTCGAATTGATGTTGTAATTGTTGAGTACTGATTTGGAGGTTATTGTACATTTAATGTAATTTGTATTTTGATTAGAATAGTATTGTTAGAATGTGAATTGTTGGTGCAAATCATGATTTGGAAGTGAGGAATATGTTATAAGGGTGTCTCGGGTTTGGAAATTTTGTTTTCGGGTAGATTGGAGCAATTTTTGGATTGTTGGAAATATTGTATGAATTGCTTGGAATGTCTTTGAATATTGTTGGTATGGGTTCGGGTTATTGTTCAAATGTATAAGCGTTAATGTTGGCTTGAAGGTAAGCCGTTAAATTGAATTTATGAAAGTTGTTGAATGATGGATAAGAGAGTTATTAATGTTGTAGTGCCTTTCGGATTGATTATGAATGTTGCTAGGTTGGTTGTTGTTGTTGTTGATGATTGATTTGGCCGAGTTAAATTCTCGGGGTGGCCTATTTACAGGGGAAATGTTGCCCAAATTTCTGTAGAATTTAGTGTTGGTTTGGAATTAAATGCCTAAATGGCTATAGCTAATATTTGATATCCGTTGACGCATTTGTAGACCTTGGGAAGCCCGGGGCATAGATTGACATTAGCTTGAGTTTGGAGTAGCTTGGAGAGCGTTTGAGGTATGTAAAGCCTAATCTTTTCTGTTACACCTCGCATTTTTGTACATTGGAATATTCCGAGCCAATGGTGAAAAGCTAAGGACAAGACTATGTTCTAAATAATTTTAATGAACGAGCTGTTAGGAATATTATTTATAGACATTGGTGGTATGGAAATATTGAGAAAGGCTAAGGGTAAAAAGGAAAAATTTGCAAAGTGGCGTCATGGGAATAATGTGAAAGGCGAGGGGTAAAGGGTAATTTCACAAGGTTCAAGAAAAATCCTTGGAGGGCCAAATCTTATATAAGAAGACACTTGGCCTTCTTTATTAAATTTCAAGAAAAAGGGAAGAAAGCTCTAGAAAAAAAAAATGAAAAGGGGGCAAAGTGTAAATAAATGAGGGACTAAAGTGTGCAAGGGAAGACATTTAGTCATCTTTGACCAAGTAAGAAAATTCAAGAAAAGGAAGGAAAAATCAAGAAAAAAAGAAGAAAATTCTAGAGAGGAGAAGGAGGATATAAGGCCATACTTGAGGGGCTTAAATGCAAATATGGAAAAAATGGTGGAAGGCATGTATATATATTAAGTCATCTTTTAATTCAACAAATTTGGAGGAAGAAAGAACAAAAGAAAGAGGAGAGCATGAAGCCATGGGGTTCGGCCAACCCATGGAAATTTGGCCATGAGAAATTTCGCTCCAAAAATTATTTTCTTCATGTATTCCTACCAATTCAAGGGTCCTCTACAACGCGGTATAGTTGTTTCGGAAGATAGGGCATTCGTTTCATCGTTTTCGCACCATAGTCAAGTGAAGAAGTTGAAGGAAAAAGGTAAGGTTTAGTCTCTTCTCACGTGTTATGGATGGTCTATGCATGTTGTTGAGTGTTGTAGTAGGTGAAAATGAATGAAAATCATGAAAATAAATTGTGTTGTGCATGTGGCCGTGTAGGTGCTTGCATGGTATGGAAGTGATGATTCAATTCCTATGTAGAATTTTAATTGTTGTTGTTATGTATTTTATGATGGAAATAAATGAAAAGCATGAAATGTAGAAATTATGGATGTGGCCGTGTATGCATAGTGTGGCCGTGTAGTGTGTTGTGTGCATGGAAGGATGGGTTGATTTTTTATAGCATGTTGTTGTTGTAATGTAAAGAAAAGGATGAAAATTCATGAAAAATATGCATATATGTGAGTATTGGCCGAGTGGTATGGGTGATGGAAGGGTATGATGAATGGAAAGTTTGGTTGTGGATTTCATGTTGCAAATAAAAGTTTATGTTAATTGAATGTAATGTTCTTGCGGTATGGAAGACAATGATGTTAGTATGGTGTTGTTGGAATATAAATCACAAGGTTGTTATTGTTTTTATTGGAGTTGGAAAGTCTTGAAGGAAGTAGTATGTTGATTGAAACTATTAGTATGATTGTTGGTAATGTTGTTAGTTTGGCCGGGTTGTATTCCGGGATCGTTGGTTGATTGAAATCGGCCAAGTTAAACTTGGTGGCATGGTATATTTACGGGGAAATCTTCGCCGAAATTTCGGTAGCCAAGTTTCATTTAAGAATCTAATTCGAAGTGCACTAATCATCATTTGGTAAACATGACCAAATCGTAGATTTTGGTGGATTTGCAACCCGGATTTGGAGTAGCAGAAGGAGCGGAAAGAGGTATGTAAGACTTCACTTTCCTTCTTTGGCATGTCTTAGACGTAGTAGGCTTGAACACGGGCCTCGGGGGATAATTCCTTTCCTAGAAAACCGAGATTGAAATTAGTTACTATTCATTCAGTAAAATTGAAATAGGAATTGTGCAAGATGTGGGAAAACTTCCTAGACCTCTAGAACTTGCATAAATAAGATCCGACTACCCTAAAACTCTCATAAGTCTTGTCATGAAACGTATTATACGTCAACTGTGTACGCCGCCTCATTTGACCCGAGGTGGGCCCATTGTCCCCGAATTTTCTTTAGTGCTCCGTTTACCCACCGACAAATGTTGTAACTGTTCTAAGGGGAATATTTCCATGATAAAAGTGATAACGATGATGTAAAGGAAGGAACATGTCTATGATAAGCATGACAAGGATGACTCCTTGACTATGAGCCTTAAGTCAAGAATCTAATGCGAGTATGAAAGTGATAAACCAGTCCTTGATCTTTGGTTCTATTCCCTAGCTATGGTATTATTTCCTAAAGATTTCGAAGTCTACAGATAAACGCATATGATGTCCTATGATCCGATTCCATGTTTTCTCATAATGTCGCTCTCCATTGTTAGTCTCGCCTTAAATTAATTGTTCCTTCAAGGTGAGGCAAGCGCCCAGGGTTATTCCATAACATCATCGGAGGTTACCGACCTTACGTCACTCCGATAGGTACATGACTTTCCTTGGGCTCCCATGCATGCTGTTTATATGATAATGTATATGATACATGATATTGATGAATGTACATGTATATGTGTGGAATGGGGAGGGAAACTGTGTCCACCTGATTCAGCTGGCTTATCATCCCGGACGAGGGATGCCCGGACGCGGGATATGGGAGAGCCGTACGCGGTGTCTGTTTATGTGATATATATATAATATGATATACTTGGGTCACTGTTGGGGAGGGGGGTGGGAGAGCCGATGAATTCGGCGTCTGTAAATGCGAATAAAAAGTACCGTTTTCCGAAGGAAGGATTACGTATTCTATGTACAAAGATAAGAAACAGCGTGTTCAGAAAAAGAAAAAGAAAAAGCTAGGCATGCATGGCCTCCGCCCTGAGTGGCGCTCACATGTACAGGTTACTCCTTTATCCTATGATATGCTATGTTTCCATACGGTTATTACTCTACGCATAGGCCAAAGTTACGATTTCATACGTGATATGTTCCATATGTACATATACGGTTCCTATGATATGCCTCGTGTGTACGTAATACTCCCTTACATGATATGCTCTCTTCTTGCTATGTTGTTACTGTTCATGTCTTACATACTCAGTACATTGCTCGTACTGACCCCTCTTCTCTGGGGGCTGCGTTTCATGCCGCGCAGGTACACCCAGACGGATTGAAGTTAAGATAGAAGATGTTCCAGCAAAGTTGGCATGCTCCATTTGGCCTGGAGTGTAGCCGAGTCGAGCACACGTGCCGGGATTTCGATTACGGTTAGAGACTTTGCGTACGCAGTCGTGGGTACCGAAGTCGGTCGTGGGTGGCTTCATAGGCCAATGTGTCGATTTGTATTATGATACAAGTTTTATACGATTACAAATTCGATTTGCTCGGAAAGCGACGTAAAGAATATTTTTAGTAAGCCTTGTCATGTGTGTATTTGACTTAGAGAAAAATTTTTACGCAGGGAATAAGAGTCAGAGGGTTCGCTCGACCCTAGGTAAGGGTCGGGTGCCCATCACACCCTGATCAAGATCGGGGTGTGACAAAGTGGTATCAGAGCAGGTCGGTCCAAGGGTTGTATGCAAAGTCGTGTCCGGTAGAGTCCTGTTTATGGGTGTGAAGACGGCCACATTTATAAACAGGAGGCTACGGGGCATCTAGGAATGGTTGACCTTCTTTTTGTCCTATGATCGTGCGATAGAGCCAAGACATAGGAAATAAGATTCCTTATATTAATCGTCGATTCCGTAAGCGCCCGTATCGGCGGAAAAAGGCGAGAAATGATATGGAAGGCAAAAAGAAGTGAGGCGGGTGAATATATTTGTTCTGTTACGTGGAGCTGGGCGCCAGACAGAAATAGCCATACATGCAGGCGGAAGGTGAACATCAGGAATTAAAAAGGGCAAAACGGTCATTGTAGAAGAAAGGACGTATTACGAGAATATCTCGGAAATTGTAAAGCTTTGGTTGGCTTCAGATCGAGTAGTAAAGGCCATATGAAAAAGCGGACGTGAAAATATCGACATTAAGACACCGAATTCCAGTGAAGTTTTTGGGTTAAGCGTGCCCGGTGGGAGCAATTCTAGGATGGGTGACCCACGGGAAGTTTATAAGAAATTCTACATATTCGAACATCGGAGACAATGAGAGGCCGGAGCAACCTAAGGGAAACTAGAGTGTATGGAATAATTGGAGATCATAAGAAGACGCGTAGGACAAGACGGACTTGCTCGGCGAAAAGACAGGAAGTACATCATAGCCCTAGAATTAGGATAGGCTTGAACAGCGTTTGGACGTATTTTGTGGGCTAGTTAATAGTAATTATACATATGTATATATGAAGGTGTAGGATATCCCAAACATGATTGTATCAGTGGACATGTGAGTCCCAAACGACCGAAGTTACGATACAGAAGGCATTAATTGAGTAAGGGTACCGAAGCTCGAGTGACAGCAAGAGTAAATGGTACAAGTGTTGCAAAGTAAGTTATTATTATTCTACCATAGATTGAGATTGGGAATGAGGATATGAAAGCGAGTATAAATGGATAATGGTATAGGTACACCCCAAAAAGGGGGGAAGCGGGTGAGAGGAATGTAAGGATGAGATATAGACAGTTGATACGGTAGTGTATTTGACATGAACGCTTGAGCTGCTAAGGAGACCCTTTACTGAAGTAAATTAGTAAGGTCGGGGAAACCGACAATGAGTGGATAGAAGTCCGGATAATGTTTAAGGTAATATGAGAAGTTCGCACAAACTTTGAGTAGTGCGACGCCGTAAAATGGACGTATACGAAGAGAAAGAGTATGATAAAGAGAACGGTATTGGGTAGCTTAAGAGCTAATATGAAGGATGGAAATAGCTTTGAAAAGGGAGCT
The DNA here is from genome assembly GCF_029784015.1 of Lycium ferocissimum. Taxonomy (NCBI): domain Eukaryota; kingdom Viridiplantae; phylum Streptophyta; class Magnoliopsida; order Solanales; family Solanaceae; genus Lycium; species Lycium ferocissimum. The sequence continues at coordinate 34,637 of NW_026725385.1, forward strand.
CCCCCGAGGTGCTTATGCGACCTGTAAGGCTAGTTGAACATTCGAGGACGAATGTTCTAAAAGGGGGGAAGGATGTTACACCTCGCATTTTTGTACATTGGAATATTCCGAGCCAATGGTGAAAAGCTAAGGACAAGACTATGTTCTAAATAATTTTAATGAACGAGCTGTTAGGAATATTATTTATAGACATTGGTGGTATGGAAATATTGAGAAAGGCTAAGGGTAAAAAGGAAAAATTTGCAAAGTGGCGTCATGGGAATAATGTGAAAGGCGAGGGGTAAAATGGTAATTTCACAAGGTTCAAGAAAAATCCTTGGAGGGCCAAATCTTATATAAGAAGACACTTGGCCTTCTTTATTAAATTTCAAGAAAAGGGAAGAAAGCTCTAGAAAAAAAAATGAAAAGGGGGCAAAGTGTAAATAAATGAGGGACTAAAGTGTGCAAGGGAAGACATTTAGTCATCTTTGACCAAGTAAGAAAATTCAAGAAAAGGAAGGAAAAATCAAGAAAAAAGAAGAAAATTCTAGAGAGGGAGAAGGAGGATATAAGGCCATACTTGAGGGGCTTAAATGCAAATATGGAAAAAATGGTGGAAGGCATGTATATATATTAAGTCATCTTTTAATTCAACAAATTTGGAGGAAGAAAGAACAAAAAAAAGAGGAGAGCATGAAGCCATGGGGTTCGGCCAACCCATGGAAATTTGGCCATGAGAAATTTCGCTCCAAAAATTATTTTCTTCATGTATTCCTACCAATTCAAGGGTCCTCTACAACGTGGTATAGTTGTTTCGGAAGATAGGGCATTCGTTTCATCGTTTTCGCACCATAGTCAAGTGAAGAAGTTGAAGGAAAAAGGTAAGGTTTAGTCTCTTCTCACGTGTTATGGATGGTCTATGCATGTTGTTGAGTGTTGTAGTAGGTGAAAATGAATGAAAATCATGAAAATAAATTGTGTTGTGCATGTGGCCGTGTAGGTGCTTGCATGGTATGGAAGTGATGATTCAATTCCTATGTAGAATTTTAATTGTTGTTGTTATGTATTTTATGATGGAAATAAATGAAAAGCATGAAATGTAGAAATTATGGATGTGGCCGTGTATGCATGGTGTGGCCATGTAGTGTGTTGTGTGCATGGAAGGATGGGTTGATTTTATATAGCATGTTGTTGTTGTAATGTAAAGAAAAGGATGAAAATTCATGAAAAATATGCATATATGTGAGTATTGGCCGAGTGGTATGGGTGATGGAAGGGTATGATGAATGGAAAGTTTGGTTGTGGATTTCATGTTGCAAATAAAAGTTTATGTTAATTGAATGTAATGTTCTTGCTGGTATGGAAGACAATGATGTTAGTATGGTGTTGTTGGAATATAAATCACAAGGTTGTTATTGTTTTTATTGGAGTTGGAAAGTCTTGAAGGAAGTAGTATGTTGATTGAAACTATTAGTATGATTGTTGGTAATGTTGTTAGTTTGGCCGGGTTGTATTCCCGGGATCGTTGGTTGATTGAAATCGGCCAAGTTAAACTTGGTGGCATGGTATATTTACAGGGGAAATGCTGCCGAAATTTCGGTAGCCAAGTTTCATTTAAGAATCTAATTCGAAGTGCACTAATCATCATTTGGTAAACATGACCAAATCGTAGATTTTGGTGGATTTGCAACCCGGATTTGGAGTAGCAGAAGGAGCGGAAAGAGGTATGTAAGACTTCACTTTCCTTCTTTGGCATGTCTTAGACGTAGTAGGCTTGAACACGGGCCTCGGGGATAATTCCTTTTCTAGAAAACCGAGATTGAAATTAGTTACTATTCATTCAGTAAAATTGAAATAGGAATTGTGCAAGATGTGGGAAAACTTCCTAGACCTCTAGAACTTGCATAAATAAGATCCGACTACCCTAAAACTCTCATAAGTCTTGTCATGAAACGTATTATATGTCAACTGTGTACGCCGCCTCATTTGACCCAGGTGGGCCCATTGTCCCCGGATTTTCTTTAGTGCTCCGTTTACCCACCGACAAATGTTGTAAGCTTGTTCTAAGGGGAATATTTCCATGATAAAAGTGATAACGATGATGTAAAGGAAGGAACATGTCTATGATAAGCATGACAAGGATGACTCCTTGACTATGAGCCTTAAGTCAAGAATCTAATGCGAGTATGAAAGTGATAAACCAGTCCTTGATCTTTGATTCTATTCCCTAGCTATGGTATTATTTCCTAAAGATTTCGAAGTCTACAGATAAACGCATATGATGTCCTATGATCCGATTCCATGTTTTCTCATAATGTCGCTCTCCATTGTTAGTCTCGCCTTAAATTAATTGTTCCTTCAAGGTGAGGCAAGCGCCCAGGGTTATTCCATAACATCATCGGAGGTTATCGACCTTACGTCACTCCGATAGGTACATGACTTTCCTTGGGCTCCCATGCATGCTGTTTCTATGATAATGTATATGATACATGATATTGATGAATGTACATGTATATGTGGGGAATGGGGAGGGCAACTGTGTCCACCTGATTCAGCTGGCTTATCATCCCGGACGCGGGATATGGGAGAGCCGTACGCGGCGTCTGTTTATGTGATATATATATAATATGATATACTTGGGTCCTTTGTTGGGGAGGGGGTGGGAGAGCCGATGAAGTCGGCGTCGGTAAATGCGAATAAAAAGTACCGTTTTCCGAAGGATATCTGTATTCTATGTACAAAGATAAGAAACGCCGTGTTCAGAAAAAGAAAAAGAAAAAGCTAGGCATGCATGGCCTCCGCCCTGAGTGGCACTCACATGTACAGGTTACTCCTTTATCCTATGATACAGTCTATGTTTCCATACAGTTATTACTCTACACAGGTTACAGTTTCATACGTGATATGTTCCATATGTACAGATACAGTTCCTATGATATGCCTCATGTGTACAGAATACTCCCTTACATGATATGCTCTACAGCTCTTGCTATGTTGTTACTGTTCATGTCTTACATACTCAGTACATTGCTCGTACTGACCCCTCTTCTTCGGGGGCTGCGTTTCATGCCGCGCAGGTACACCCAGACGGATTGAAGTTAATATAGAAGATGTTCCAGCGAAGTTGGCAAGCTCCATTTGGCTCCGGAGTGTAGCCGAATCGAAGTACACGTGCCAAAAGATTTCGATTACGGTTAGAGACTTTGCGTGATGCAGTCGTGGGTACCGAAGTCGATCCGTCGCGGTGGCTTCATAGGCCAATGTGTCGGCTTTGTATTATGATACAAGTTTTATACGATTACAAATTCGATTTGCTCGGAAAGCGACGTAAAAGAATATTTTTAGTAAGCCTTGTCATGTGTGTATTTGACTTAGAGAAAAATTTTTACGCAGGGAATAAGAGTCAGAGGGTTCGCTCGACCCTAGGTAAGGGTCGGGTGCCCATCACACCCTGATCAAGATCGGGGTGTGACACTTTCTTCTTTTGGCATGCCTTAGCTTCAAGTAGGCAATGACACGAGCTTCGAGGAAATTCGATTCTCGCAATCCGAGCATTTTTATGACTCTTATTCGTTTCTTGGAATTCGTATGTTGAAATGATGAAATATTGGCTTTTATGTCTTTGAAATATTTGATTTTCAACTTTTGCACAAAAAGTTTGGCCTTTAAAAGTTCCGTAACTACGAACGCTCGTTTCTTTCACAGAAAGGCTCGGATTGCCTCGATATGCTCAAAAATGATTCCTTGATGTATGATGATTATGTTTTCCATAAGCGGGCCCGGCTCGGGTCGACACCCGTTCGTGGGTCCCGCGACTCTCCTTATGTACTTCCGACGATTTTTGAAAGGATATGATATGATTATTATTCCGATTTCAAGTACGATCAGTTTACTTATCTTTTGAAATTGTAACAATGATTCGATAACATAGGGCGACTATGGTTTTCGTAGGCGGGCCCGGATTGGGGTGACGCTCGTCCGTGGGTCCCGCGACTTTTCTTTATGTAGTACTAACGACTTTTTGAAAAGAACTTAGTATGATTACCTTTTCGACCCCGAGTATGATTATATATTTGTTTGCTGAGCCTGAAATGTTGATTCGTATACTTACGATCCCGATACGTGACTATGATCTCTGAAGTTCAGTTTGATATGTTCCCGAGTGGTATTCGGAAGAAAATCTGATTTGACTACTGTTGTGGCTTATAAACGATGGTTCGTTTTGATTAACTTATTAAATCTTTGAAAATGTTTTAAACCGTATTTGGTTACTTATGAATACGTCGCGCATTCTCGTTATTACTTCTTTCGCCGAGTCCGGCCGGTTATGATATCGTGCGCACTATGTGATGTTGACCGCTGGGTACCTGACCGCGGTATGTGCATGTGAGATATTACCGCTGGGTTCCTGGCCGCGGTATATGTGCATATGTGATATTACCGCCGGGTTCCTGGCCGCGGTATGTGTATATGTGATATTACCGCTGGGTTCCTGGCCGCGGTATGTGTGCATATGTGGTATGTGATATGTGATGATTTGATGATACAATATGATATGGGGTATGATTTATGATAATATGACGATACGTTATGATTATTATGTTATATATGGATCGGGACGTACGTTCCTCGGCAATCGGATAATGTCAGCTCGTATGGTATGTTTGATTTTCCGTATATACGGGGCAGAAATATTTTTCAAAAGAAAGCGAAGCATTTTGGCATTTTGATTATCATATTTGTCTTTTGTACCTCTTAGGTATGATTTGTATGTCGGATGCGAGCACCTTGGTATTCGGCTTATTATGCTCGCGTTCGGTGCACTTTACTTCGGTTATGACTTCATTTTCTGTACTTCCTGCTTTGCATACTCAGTACATATTCCGTACTGACCCCCTTTCTTCGGGGGCTGCGTTTCATGCCCGCAGGTACAGATTCAGATACGCGTTTTGGTGATCCACCGGCGTAGGATTCCCATTCGTCGTTCGCAGTGCTCCCTTTGTTCGGAGCCGATATTTTGGGTATATACTCTCCCGATGTATATGATTATGTTTATTCGTGGTACGAGCGGCCCTGTCCCGTCATCTGATTTTGTCGTTCTGTATTAGAGGTCTGTAGACATAGATGTGGGTTACGTACAGTTTTGTTCGGATGCGTCGAGTAAGTTGTGTTTGGGCGGCCCATCCGCCGTGCCAGCCTTGTCGGCTGCGTGTATGTATGCTTTGCTACGTTATATATATTATGACAGCCTTACCGGCTTTTGTGCAGTTTATATGTTTGTATGTGACAGTTGGAACCACGTATGATCTCTATGTCGGTGTAGATTGTTTGTATGCTGATTTCGATTATTGAGTGCGTATGGGTGCCCAGCTCGGGCACTAGCCACGGCCTACGGGGTTGGGTCGTGACACTTATGTCGCTATATTTCATGTGACTAGGTACGATGAAGACAAACGACGGGCAATCGAGCAGTTTTGGTTGATTCTGGAGGTGATCTTGTGTACACGAGTGAACGAGGGAAGCTTGCGACACTTAGGTGAATTTCTGGAAGGATTGAGCACAAATGTACCAGACCCGCATCGCGGATGTAACACGAGGTGGCACTCAGGTGCCAGGCCCACGTCGCGGGTCCATAACGAAAATGTCAAGCTGCAGAAGTTATTACTCAGGTCTGACGCGGGCTCAGCACAAATAGGGGCTAAAATCACTGAAGACCCCGCGTTGGACCCGCGACGCGTGGCCAACGCGGAAAGGCCCAATTTTGTCCGATTTTAATTAGGATTAGGACCCTTTTATTTGGTTAACAACCCTAAACTATAAATAGATGTTTTGTTCGTTATTAAGGACGTGCTGGGATTATTCCAAGACTTGTAAGCCGTCATATTACCTTCTCTCTAGATTTTATTTTATTTTCATCTTTTTAACCCTAGATTATTCATGAATTCTTGTTGTTCATTGAGAATCATGAGTAGCTAACCTTCTTAATTCTAGGGTTGTGGCAAAAGACATGATAGTTAGTTTAACGACAATTATTATCTATTTATTTTTCATATTTAGGGCTGCTTATTTATTCTTGATCTTAATTGTCTGATTATCTGGCTAATAGTTAGACACTATCTGTGGTGAGTGAATTGGAATTGAGAAAGGGAGTTCACGTATGTAATAAGAATAAATAGAGTTTGTTCGATTTAATCGTTTCGCTACTGATGATAGAGATATACCCTTTAGCCCTACTTATTTGAATACGGAGAATTAAATGCGTTCTTGTTACCTCTGATGACCATAGAGATATAGGCATTATAGTAACATCTATAGGCTTGTGACTAGTTCGAGAGAATATCATAAAGTTATAATTAACCCGTCAACTAGTAACCTAGGAAATAAAATAGGTGGAATTGTCCGAAGATCAACTGGATTGTCGAAAACCATGACCCTAGATCTTTCTCTCATTTGATAAATCTTACAGTCTTTGTCAAAATACTCTCAGTCACAAAAACACCCATCACAAATTATTTACTTTTCAGTCTTAGTTTAGTTACAACAAACACCTTGATTTTCACTTCCTTGAATAGTTTTATTCGAATTTGAATTAGTTTGACAGTAGAATCTAAGTCTCTGTGGGATCGATATCTAGGCTTGACAGTCTATATTACTTGTACGACCACGTATACTTGCGTGTGCGTTTGGGAGCAATAAGTTTTTGGCGCCGTTGCTGGGGACTTAGAAAAATTTACTGTTTTTTTAATTTGAGTTTGCTTTTCTATTCAAGTCTTTACTTTTTTTCGTTGTTCTACTTGTGTCACTTCGGGTTTCTCTGGTTTATGCCAAGCACTAGAAGTTCAGGAAAACTGTTAGTTGATCTCGATCCCGAGATCGAAAGAACTTTTCACAGATAGAGAAAAATGGCTGACGAAGTAGCAAGACTTGCTCTTGAATAGGCAGAAAGGGATAGAAATAGAAACAGGGATGAACAGGGTGCAGGAGCAGCTGCGAGGGCACAAGAACAACAGATTCTTTTGTCTAGTTATGCTAGGCCTAGTAAGGCAACTATTGCTAAGGCTATTGTTAGGCCTAACATTACTGAAAATTTTGAGTTGAAAGAAGGAACAGTGCGGTTGGTGCAGCATACGTGCCAGTATATGGGTAAGACTAGTGAAGACCCACATAAGCACTTAATGCAGTTCGTGGAGTTGAGCGAGAATGTCCAATATAGAGATGTTCCCGATGATTATGTAAAACTGTCCTTATTTCCGTTCTCACTGATTGGCGAAGCGAGGGATTGTCAAATAAGTATCGACATTGTCAAATGAGCTGATTGGCGAAGCGAGGGATTGTCAAATACTTATTGTCAAACGTCAAATAAGTATCGAACCTTTAAACATGAAATCTTCCTGCAGGGTCTATCACTTCTTGGGATATATTGTCAAATAAGTATCGACAGGTTTTTCTCACCCAAGAAAACAAAGGAGCTGCGAGGAATAATTGCTAATTTCACTTAGAGAGATTCTGAGTCTCTTCCACACGCTTGAGAAAGATATAAGGGCTATTTGCGAGATTGCCCACATCACATGCAGCCAAAGGAGATCATTGGAAATTATTTTGTAGAAGGTCTTAACCATGAATCAAGGGACTTGTTAAATGCTTCAGCTCAAGGGCAGATCTTAAACAAAACATATGAAGAGATGGAAACTCTCCTTAAGATGATGTCTGAGGGTCATTGTTACACCTCGAAAAATTTCATGCTGATGTACAGTGAATAGAATAATGAAGGGCATGAAGTATACGATGTTTGAATAAGCAAGGTATAGCATTTGATGATTTTAATTGTGATTTCAAAGACATTCGAGGTAAGAGAAGAAAATTTGCCAAGAAAGGCAAGGTATACGCTATGTATCGGAAGAGACTTATGAGTCACAAGTTAATGGTGACTTAATGATGTCTGGGAGAAGAGTTATAACATCCCTTATATTGTTAATGAGGTGTTAAACAAGTGTTAAGAAGGTTCCATAAGGATTGGAGATCAAACGAGACGATAAGAACGAATTTCGAAAAGCTGGACATTATATGGTCCAACATACGGACCGTATAAAACATACTGGCCATATGTTAGGCCGTATGTTCTGCCCAGAATGGGGAATTTCACTGGACCAAATATAAGGTCAGACATACGGTCCATATAAAAGATACGGACCGTATGTTAGTCCGTGAAACCGAATCGGGACAGAATTAAGTTAATAAAAAGGGGACCCAAGCTCATTTAATTTCATTTCATTTTCACTCCCCTTCTCTCAAGAACTCTCTAGAATATTCTCCACATCTCTTCCACAAGAATTCAAGAGAAATCAATGATCAACTTCATCAAACCAAGAGAATCAAGTGCAAGAAACTCACTAGGGTTCATCCAAGGCAAGAAATCTCATTAGAAGTGAAACTAGGGTTTTGCTCAAGTGAAGTGTTTCCACCCAAAGCTCATTCCCACACTATCTAAGGTAAGTTTTATGACCATTCCATATTGTTTAAGGTATTGAGAGGTTGAAAGACTTGGATTATGAAAGGAGATAGAAAATGGGTTACAAAGATGAGAATAATGATACTTTTGAGTAGTAGCTTGGAATGAGTCATGATTATTGATGTGTTGTGAGTATAATTATGTTATAAATGGTATTAAGAACACGGGATAAACAATATATATGAGTGAATGTAATAGTGCACTATGACCATGATTATGGGTGATTTGAAGTGAGATTGGGAAATGTGGATAATGTAGGTGAATGGAGATTATTCCTTATGATATTGTGAATGTTATTATAGACGTTTGGAAGTTGATATATGATATGGAGAAAGTTGTATAAACAAAGGAAATTCTGCCTAATTTTCTCTAGCTTTAATCAAGTATGCTTAAGCTATCGATTATCTAATGTTAGTACAAAACTCCCTTGAAGGTAGAAACGAGAACATTGGAGAAGAACGTTCAAGCGATAGAATAGCTAAATGAAAAGGTTTGTAAGGCTAGTCCCTTCTTTTCTAAGGCATGATTCCTATAACATAATTTCGTATATCTTCCCTTGACCTTCTTGCATTCCGGGAACTATGAGTCTATGGTTATAAAGAGCTCCTTATGAAATAGAGATGAGATATGATGATGATAATGATGCTATGACGAGTTCGATATTCTTATTCTTATGATCTCATGAATGTTGCTTCTTGTTGTTAGTCTCACCTCATGTTTTTAGTTCATTCAAAGTGAGGCATGATGATTATGATTATTCTATAACCTAATCGGAGGTCCCCGACCTTACGTCACTCCGATAGATTGATAGCATTTATTTGAGCTCTCATGCATGCATTGGCTTATGTATATGTAAAATTACACCGTGTCTATCTGGTGCGAGCCGCACCGCCAAGGCGGGCGGCTTATAGATGATTTCATCGTGTCTATATGGCACGGGCAGCACCACTAGTGGGCGGCGTGAGATGACTATCCCGGACGCGGGCTAGTAATAACATGTGATTCAGACAGTTTATGTATGATATAATTTAAAAGGTAAAAGTGCGCATGCATGATTCAGCCCCAAGAGGCAAGCAATTTCAGTTATCCTTTCTTCTTATGCCTTCTATGTTTCATTATTATGTTACCATACATGCTTTACATACTCAGTACATTTTTTGTACTGACGTCCTTTGCTTTTTTTTGGACGCTGTGTTCATGCCCACAGGGAGGCGGTCCAGGTTTCTAGGAGCTATTCAGCAGATTTACAGTAGCACTCCACTATTCTGGAGGTGCTATCTTAATACTTTATTTTTGTGTATATATTTGGGTATGACGGGGTCCTGTCCCGTCCTTATGTCTCAGCACTCTAGTAGAGGCTCGTAAATGTTATATCCCGCCTTTTCGCATAATCGGAAAATTCGAAATAATTGTGATTTGTGAGAAAAGAGGCTATGTTTGAATTTTTCTTAGTATGTGTATGTTGGTTATGGAAGTATGGATGCTAGAATATTGGAGAAGGCCTAAGGGCAAAATTGGAATTTCGAAAATTAGTTTCGGGAATTACAAAATAAGAATTTTAACCAATTGGGCTAAAAAAAAAATAAGAGAAAATTTAGGCCCAAAGAGGGAAGGTGGCCGGCCATTGGAGGGCCCAAATCCACCAAGTTGATGAATATTTTCCATGTGCCTATCATGTGACATATTAAGGGGATAAATATATATGCTCCTCTCTAGAAATTTCAAGAAAAATCAAAAGAAATCAAGAGAGAATAAGAGAGGAGAGTGCACGGCTAAGAGAGAAAGAGAGAAAGAGAGAAAAGAAAGAAGCGAAAATTCTTGGAGCCAAATCCTTGGTTCAAAAATTCATTTCTTGTGGGATTATTACTAAGTGCAAGGTTCTCTACAACTTAGTATAATTATTTTGGCAAGAGGACAATTCTAGTGGCAAGTGAAGAATTTCAAGGAAAGGTAAGAATTTTATGCTTTTGTTATGTTATGGGAGGTGTATGTATGATGTAGTAAGTGGAAAATGAATGAAAAGCATGAAAATTTTGTGTGTTGGGGTTGTATGCATGTTGGTCGTGAGTATGCATGTATATTGTATGACTATGATGACTTGAATTTATGTTGGAATCTTGTTGTAGTTATGGTGAAATTTGTACTAGAAATGAAAGTTGAATGAATTAGTGGAAGTTGAGAATTTTTGTGTTGTGGCCGTGTGGTATTATGGTTGGAGAAGGAATGAACGTATTTTATTTAGTATGGTAATTATGTGATGTAGTTTTGTGTTGTGAATGGAAGAATATGAGCCAAAACTTGCATGAAAAGTTGTTGTAAATTGACGAAGGAAAGTTATGCGAATTTGTTATGGTTTTATGGAATTATGAGAGTGGAGTAGTAAGGTGTAATTTGTTGTCTTAGTTTGTAAAATCGAAAGAAGAAAATGTATCGTGAATAATTATGTTGGAATTTGGAGGTTTTGAATGGATTATGAGTTTGGTGGAAAATTTGTATATTGTGTATATTTTGTGAATATTTCGTAAAATGATATGGAATGTTCCCGAAATGACTTTGTTGGGTTGATGAATATGAAAATGTCAATGTTGGATTGAAAGTGTGAAGTTAGAACTGAAGTTATTGTGTTATGTTGGAAAAATGGCTAATTGCGCCCTATTATGCATTTTGTAATACTTGTTGTTGTTGTTGGATTGTTGGGTTGTTGTTGTTGATATATTAAGCCGAGCTAAGTCTCGGGGGCGTTATGTTTATAGGGGAGGTCTTTGCCGAAATTTCGGTAGCCAAATAGAAACCCACGATTGAAATGATTAACTTGCATGAATAGTAATTGGTAAGAATGACCATTTGCGCTTTTGGACGAAACGGGAATTGAGATTTGGCGAGCGCAAGACGCAATCCAGGTATGTAAAGCCTTGCCCTTTTATTCCTTGGCATGTTACGAGTCGACGGGCTTGACGGCGAGCCTCGATGACACTTCTCGCTTCTCACAATTCGAGATGGAAATTAGTGCAAAATCCGTCGGTAAGGGCGGAACCCATTTCTTCTAAAGTTGACCTATAAGTATGCAACTTCCATAAATGGAGTCGAAACACTCTAAAATGATTATGGACGACTCCCAAGGTTTATTATCTATAATTTACGTACCTTATTATGGTTGGGTCCGAGGTGGGCCCACAATACCCCGATACTCCCGGTATGGTTCAAATCGATCGTTTCTCGTCTCGATTTTCATAAGTAACTCTTAATTATGTTCGTCCGCTAACTAATAAGTATTATGATGGTCTTTCGAATCGAATATTATTCGACTTCCGGAACGATTACGGATACTCGTTCGATACGATCTCGCTTATTCGATTTGACTTACCTTCCGAACTACTTCGGTTTGATTACGTACGTATGTCGGTCTGTATGCATATGGTTTCTCATTTGTCCGTTCGTGGATGCCTCAATGCTTCCTTCACGCGCGCCGGCCGGTGTTCGTAATTCGTGCACTTCCACCGCATTGTTCACCGCGTCCCTCGGATTGTGCGGGCGGGATCTGTCAGTACCGATATGATCGGTTATGATCCGATTATGTGATATTATGGGGATGGCGGCCGTGATGGCATTTGATCCGATTTCGTCGTCCACCACGTCCCGTACTACGAGGGCGGGTTCGTTACCGCGTCCCTTACTAAAGGGCCGGGATACGTACGTATGTGATTGAGATTTGATATACGGTATGTACGTACGCATATGATTATGACTCGCATGCATGATTCTGTACGTCACGCGGGCCCCGTACGTCTGATTCGGACTCTGATTCTGTCTGACATATATTTGAGATTTGGTTTTGTACGAAAGTCTGTCTGTCACACTTCTGTACCTCTGACCGCATTGTGCCTCCGTCAACCGAAATTCCTAAATCTGACATAATAAGATTCTGTTTGTCTCGTAAGTACTATGATTCGTACGTAAGTCCGACGACCGCTACGAACCCGATTCTGTCCGCCCTATTTCTGTATTTCCGTCTGTTACGATTTTACGTATCTGATTCTGGTTATTATGTTTATGTATGTTATGTTTCCGCTTTACATACTCGGTACATCTTCGTACTGACCCCCTTGCTTCTCGGGGGCTGTGTTACATGCCCACAGGTACAGACGCACCGCGTGATACGCCACCGGTCTAGGACGTCAGTCTGCTGTTTGGAGAGCTCCTTTTGATCCGGAGCTAACACTTTTGGTATATATTTTCTGTTGTATCTATGTTTTGTATATATATATGATCATTTGGGTACGATGGGGTCCTGTCCCGTCTTCTGATTCTGCTCTGTATGTTAGAGGCCTGTAGACGTGTTTGTGGGATATGGGTTGTCACTGTTCGGTAAGTATGTGCGAGTTTGCGACTTTATCTGATATAATAGCCTTAACGGCTTCTGTACGGGTTTCAGTATGTATATATGTATATGTATGTTCGAGCGATGCACCTTATATCTGTATGGTTTTAAATATGTTAAGCGCATTAGCTATTTGGTATATCGGATCGTAGGTAGGTACGTATGGGTGTCCAAGTAGGACACCGATCACGCCCACGGGGTTGGGTCGTGACAAAGTGGTATCGAAGCGGTCGGTTCTCGGAATGTACGTAGCCGTGTCTAGTAGAGTCTTGTTTATCGGTGTGTTGGGCCCCACATCTATAAACGGGAGGCTACGAGACATCTAGGATGTTATGTTACCCTTTGTTGAAATCTTAGATCGTGCGATAGAGCTGTATTGTTAGGATGGCTCCTCCAACGAATTGCTGTGTCTACAGCGAGGCTCCGAAAAGAGCATCTGCGTCGGTATCTTGGGAAATTATTTCTGACCCTCTCCTTGCAGGTGATTGTAGGATAAAGATGAAGAGGGCCGCTTCTGATGATGGAGATGGGGGTGCCAAGAAGGCCCCCAGGATGTCACCGGGGCCGAGTAGGCGGAGCCCCAGTTACTCGATTGAGTCGGACCCTTCGGAGGATCCCGGAGGATAGTTACGATACGGATCCGTCGGAGGACCCAGCTACTATTCCTCCAGAGTCTCCGATCCCTGGAGCAGAGGATCCCGTAGAGGATGGCTATGATACAGACATCTCGGAGGATATGGCGATGACCCCTCCAGAGCTTCTTACCTCCGCGGAGGAGGATAGTTATGAGGCAGACCCATCGGAGCCTTCTTCTGGGACGACGGAGGAGAGGATTTCCTACGGTACGCCGGTTGTTTCGAGAGTGAGCATGTCGGCCGGCTACCTCGGAGAGTGCTATGGATTTCTCTTTGATCCGGTCACCGTGAGCGGGATTTGTCCGATCATCCACTCGATACCCCCTCCGATTCGGATGCGGGTGAGAGCGGAGGCCGAGGTAGGTAGGGAGCGACGGACGAGGATGATGGTGGACACACCTCTACGGCGGCTCCCGAGTAGATTCGAAATTGAGTATTTCATGAGTATATGAGTTTCCTAGAATTTCCTATGTGTGTATGATTTCTGTAAAATATTATCCGGTAACAGTAAGGGCGACTGAGATGACTCCGCCATATGTATAAATCTTGAAACCCCGAGTGGTGGATAATTATGAGTACTAGTGGAAATAGATATTGAGAAACCCGGAAGGGCAATATGGTAATTGTATAATTTGGACCGGGGTGGGACCCGCTACAAAAATTTCTGAAAAAAAAAATTATTAAGGCGCAGAACTGCCCTAAACTACGTGGCAAAGACCGTGTGAGGCAATTGACGCAGTAATATTTTCGATAACACATCAGAATGCGCAGAAGTTTTGAAGTTAAGCGTGCTAAGCCCAGGGTAATTCTGGGTTGGGTGACCCCCCTGGGAAGTATATCAAGAATTATTCACAAATATGGATATGGAGACTAAATGCGAAGTTGGGGTAACTTAAGTGGAATTTGAGTATGTGGAGTGATTAGAGATTCTAAAAAGGCAGTTCGACTATAGTCGTAATTCTGTACGCCATATTTCTGCACCCCTGCTTTCGGTGAAGCTCTGTTTGCTACACTCCTGCGCCTCTGAATCCGATTATGTATCTGTTTAACATACCTCTGTATGTCCAACTCCAATCATGATTCTGTCCGATATCCTTCGGTACGTCTAATTCTGATTTCAAATCTGTCTGATAAATTTCTGTACATCTGACTCTGATACGAATACGTCGATATATTTACGTATGTCCGCCCTCGATCACGGACCGTCCGACATACGTCTATACGTCTGACCTCAGCTGTGAATCTGTCTGGTGTATGTGTCTACACGTTTGACTATAATTTCGAAATCTGTCTGATAAATCTCTATATGTCTGACTCTGATTATAGATTCGTCTGATATACCTACGAACGTCCGCTCGATTTTGAGACCGCTTAAGACGACGTCGGATTATTGTCTGCCGCACTTTCGTGCTTCTGACTCCGGATAAGACTCCGTCTGACGCCCGATTGATCTTCTGGTTCTGGTTAAGATTCTGTCCGCCGTATATCCGATTTAAGACAGTACGAGCAACTCTAATAAAGTGATATTAAAGAAAAATGGATGAAGTTGGAAAATGAAGGCCGCTACAAATTCTTCGATTAAGTGCAAGTGTGTAGATGGCAAGAAGACCTCCCCGACTGATTTTGACCTACCCTGAGGTTCAATTAACATTCGAGGACGAATGTTTTAAAGGGGGGGAGGATGTTATATCCCGTCTTTTTGCATAATCGGAAAATTCGAAATAATTGTGATTTGTGAGAAAAGAGGCTATGTTTGAATTTTTCTTAGTATGTGTATGTTGGTTATGGAAGTATGGATGCTAGAATATTGGAGAAGGCCTAAGGGCAAAATTGGAATTTCGAAAATTAGTTTCGGGAATTACAAAATAAGAATTTTAACCAATTGGGCTCAAAAAAAAAATAAGAGAAAATTTAGGCCCAAAGAGGGAAGGTGGCCGGCCATTGGAGGGCCCAAATCCACCAAGTTGATGAATATTTTCCATGTGCCTATCATGTGACATATTAAGGGGATAAATATATATGCTCCTCTCTAGAAATTTCAAGAAAAATCAAAAGAAATCAAGAGAGAATAAGAGAGGAGAGTGCACGGCTAAGAGAGAAAGAGAGAAAAGAAAGAAGAGAAAATTCTTGGAGCCAAATCCTTGGTTCAAAAATTCATTTCTTGTGGGATTATTACTAAGTGCAAGGTTCTCTACAACTTAGTATAATTATTTTGGCAAGAGGACAATTCTAGTGGCAAGTGAAGAATTTCAAGGAAAGGTAAGAATTTTATGCTTTTGTTATGTTATGGGAGGTGTATGTATGATGTAGTAAGTGGAAAATGAATGAAAAGCATGAAAATTTTGTGTGTTGGGGTTGTATGCATGTTGCCGTGAGTATGCATGTATATTGTATGACTATGATGACTTGAATTTATGTTGGAATCTTGTTGTAGTTATGGTGAAATTTGTACTAGAAATGAAAGTTGAATGAATTAGTGGAAGTTGAGAATTTTTGTGTTGTGGCCGTGTGGTATTATGGTTGGAGAAGGAATGAACGTATTTTATTTAGTATGGTAATTATGTGATGTAGTTTTGTGTTGTGAATGGAAGAATATGAGCCAAAACTTGCATGAAAAGTTGTTGTAAATTGACGAAGGAAAGTTATGCGAATTTGTTATGGTTTTATGGAATTATGAGAGTGGAGTAGTAAGGTGTAATTTGTTGTCTTAGTTTGTAAAATCGAAAGAAGAAAATGTATCGTGAATAATTATGTTGGAATTTGGAGGTTTTGAATGGATTATGAGTTTGGTGGAAAATTTGTATATTGTGTATATTTTGTGAATATTTCGTAAAATGATATGGAATGTTCCCGAAATGACTTTGTTGGGTTGATGAATATGAAAATGTCAATGTTGGATTGAAAGTGTGAAGTTAGAAGCTGAAGTTATTGTGTTATGTTGGAAAAATGGCTAATTGCGCCCTATTATGCATTTTGTAATACTTGTTGTTGTTGTTGGATTGTTGGGTTGTTGTTGTTGATATATTAAGCCGAGCTAAGTCTCGGGGGCGTTATGTTTATAGGGGAGGTCTTTGCCGAAATTTCGGTAGCCAAATAGAAACCCACGATTGAAATGATTAACTTGCATGAATAGTAATTGGTAAGAATGACCATTTGCAGTTTTTGGACGAAACGGGAATTGAGATTTGGCGAGCGCAAGACGCAATCCAGGTATGTAAAGCCTTGCCCTTTTATTCCTTGGCATGTTCTGAGTCTGACAGGCTTGACGGCGAGCCTCGATGACACTTCTGCTTCTCACAATTCGAGATGGAAATTAGTGCAAAATCCGTCAGTAAGACTGAACCCATTTCTTCTAAAGTTGACCTATAAGTATGCAACTTCCATAAATGGAGTCGAAACACTCTAAAATGATTATGGACGACTCCCCAAGGTTTATTATCTATAATTTACGTACCTTATTATGGTTGGGTCCGAGGTGGGCCCACAATACCCTGATACTCCCGGTATGGTTCAAATCGATCGTTTTCGTCCGATTTTCATAAGTAACTCTTAATTATGTTACTCGTCCGCTAACTAATAAGTATTATATTTGTCTTTACGAATCGAATATTATTCCGACCTACGGAACGATTACGGATACTTTGTTACGATACGATACGCTTATTCGATTTGACTTACCTTCCGAACTACTTCGGTTTGATTACGTACGTATGTCGGTCCGTATGCATATGGTTTCTCATTTGTACGTTCGTGGATGCCTCAATGCTTCCTTCACCGCGCCGGGCCAGGTTCGTAATTCGTGCACTTCCGTTGCATTGTTCACCGCGTCCCTCGGATTGTGCGGGCGGGATACGTACGTATCCGATATGATCCGGTTATGATGCGATTATGTGATATTATGGGGATGGCGGCCGGGATGGCATTTGATCGATTACGTTCGTCACCGCGTCCCGTACTACGAGGGCGGGTTCGTACCGCGTCCCTTATTAAAGGGCGGGATCCGTACGTATGTGATTGAGATTTGATATACGGTATGTACGTACGCATATGATTATGACTGCATGCATGATTCGTCCGTCCCGATTCGTACGTCCGATTCGGACTCGATTACCGTCCGACATATATTTGAGATTTGGTTTTGTCTGAAAGTCTGTCTGTCACACTTCTATACCTCTCGATACGCATTGTGCCTCCGTCGAAATTCCGAAATCGACATAATAAATTTGTTTGTACGCTCTTGTAACATCCGCCTATGATTACGTCCGTACATTCGTAAGTCCGACTCCGCTACGAACCCGATTCTCGTCCGCCCTATTTACGTATTTCCGTCCGTTACGATTTTACGCGGGGCGATTCTGGTTATTATGTTTATGTATGTTATGTTTCCGCTTTACATACTCGGTACCTCTTCGTACTGACCCCCTTGCTTCTCGGGGGCTGTGTTACATGCCCACAGGTACGGACGCACCGCGTGATACGCCACCGGTCTAGGTTATCGGTCATTGTTTGGAGAGCTCCTTTTGATCCGGAGCTAACACTTTTGGTATATATTTTCTGTTGTATCTATGTTTTGTATATATATATATGATCATTTGGGTACGACGGGGCCCTGTCCCGTCTTCGATTCTCGCTCGTATGTTAGAGGCACTGTAGACGTGTTTGTGGGATATGGGTTGTCACTGTTCGGTAAGTATGTGCGAGTTTGCGACTTTATCTGATATAATAGCCTTAACGGCTTCTGTACGGGTTTCAGTATGTATATATGTATATGTATGTTCGAGCGATGCGCCTTATATCTGTATGGATTTGTGTATGTTAAGCGGATTGGCTATTTAGTATGTCGGATCTGTTAGGTAGGTACGTATAGGTGTCCAAGTAGGACACCGGGGTTGGGTCGTGACGCGTGACAAAAGTGGTATCCGGTTCAGTTCCATCCTAGGGTGTGTCTACGAGCCGTGTCTAGTAGAGTCTTGTTTATGGGTGTGAAGCACGTCACACTTATAAACAAGAGGCTGCAGGGCATTTAGGAATAATGACCGTCTTTTTTCTTCATAGATCATGCGATAGAGCTATAGTATAAGAATTTTGTTTTTTCCTAACAGTGCATTATGTTTTCAGCAAAGTTGATGAAAGGAAAAGCTACAGCAACCCAGAAAGGCAAGATAGTGGTTGGAGAGATGCAAGAGGGAGCCTCCACCTTAGCTCCAATAACCCCCGATCCTCCACAGGATGCCTCGGG
Organism: Lycium ferocissimum; assembly: GCF_029784015.1. NCBI lineage: Eukaryota > Viridiplantae > Streptophyta > Magnoliopsida > Solanales > Solanaceae > Lycium > Lycium ferocissimum. The sequence continues at coordinate 53,377 of NW_026725385.1, forward strand.
CCAGGAGATGAGACAGGCCATCCTTTTACTGACCCAGTTAGTAGCCGCGCAGGCTCAGCGGCAAGGTGAGGGACATGGTAGCATGAGTTGGAGGAAGAGGGTCAGGTCTTCAGGGTTTGACCAAGAGTTCGGAGGTGCTCCGAGGCAGCAATTCTCTAGCCACTCCAGAGTCTCAGAGTTTCCAGTCCTCGGATTCCAAGTGGTTCCAGTCAGGAGAGATTGCCGGTACCACGATGTACGCAGTGTCACAAGTTACATTCTGGATCGTGCCGCTTGGGCTCGAATGTTTGTTATACCTGCGCTCGGCCAGGCCATCTCAGGCGTGATTGCCTATGGATGCGTAGTAGAGACAAGGTTTGGCCTATGGGGTTAGTAGCTGGCTCTTCATCATCGGTACGCCCTCCGAGGTAAGGGCCGCGGATATCAACAGGCTATGATAGAGATCATAGAGGAATGCCCAGTCTAAGTGGATCCCAGCACTATACCTATGCATTAGCTGGGCGACAGGATCTTGGGTCTCCCCCTGATATTGTCCCAGGTATATTGTCAGTATTCTTTTATGATATGTACGCATCGATTGATTCGGTCCTACACTGTCATATATTACTTCTGATGTTATTGACTATGTTGGGGTAAAAGTCTGAGCCATCAAACAAATTGAGATGTCTATGCTTGTTAGTGACCCAGTGATAGCCAGAATCATGAATTATGAATAAGTTGCTTGACCGTGTGTAGAAAATATATATACATATATTGGAGTTCTAGACAGAGTGTGCAGGTACAACTTATGAGACGAGCTTTATTACTTACATCCTTTTATGGTAAACAGTTTTGTACTGCTAAGCTGTGTATAATATGTGCTTCGATATGTGTCCTATTAAGACATGGGATATGTTTTCTGGGCTATGTGCAGGTTTGGGATTGTTATGTTTACAAGGGAAACTCTGCCGAAATTTTCTCAGGAATCTAAAGGAAATGGTGGGAACTATAGACAGAATTGTCGGGAAAGGAAGAGAAGGCCAGCAACGAGTGATTAAGGACAGAGCTAGTAGTTAAAATGCAGGATAAACATAACGAGTATGTATTATATTAAGGGAATGATGAATAGGTTAGAATGGAATAAAGAACATGGGAAGAGAGAATGGTGTGCTTGAAATCCAAAGAATTTTTATATACTAAGGAGAGTTAAAGGGATAAGCACTCTAGAAGGAGTTGTAAGTTGAAAATTTTGGCTAGCTCTCTTCGTTTTGGGGAACATTAAGTTATGAGATACACTTGAAGTGTATGTGTAAGCCGTTGCGTGATGCACCGAATCAGATTAGTAAGCGAGGCTCCACCTGAGGAATATAGCTGGAGAAGCTTTCATGTCACTATAAGCTAGCCTTAACGGCTTTGGCGATACCTCGAGAAAAGAGATTAGTAGAAATGTGTTCACAAAAGCTCCTTGCCTAGCAATTGGTTGACCTTATGATCACAGTTGTGTTCTGTGTTATAGTTTAAGTTATGCATCCGGGAATTGGCTCGAACGATTATACGACAGGGATTGTTATTACAGATATGAGGGAAAACAAAAATAGGATAAGATTGATCGGTGAAACAAAAGGATGACAAGTGATGAATGCTCAGTATATGTGATGTGCGTGATGGAAGTGTTAGCAACAAAAAAGGAAGGGTAGGAGCGAGGCAAATAGGAGGGAGGTCCACTAGAACAGCAACTCGATAAACAGAAAGTGGAAGGGAATTAAACCCTATGGATGTCCTAACATTAAGTAGGAATGGTAACAAGAGTCATGGAGTGATTGAAATTTTAAATCTTACAGTGAGAATAGTGTAACGGATTGATTGATGACAAGGAATGGGGAACCAAGTGTGGAGTAAGATATTTATGCAGGAGGGGTAAGTTTTCATGACATCTCTCCCAAGAATTTTTTTTTTTAAAAAGGGGGGGGGGGGGGGGGAGGGGGCCAAGCGTTACCCTGTTATTAAAATATTGAGATGGCAGGGGACAAAGCTCCTATAGCGGTGCGAACTGATCAGAGAAGAGTATGAAAGGATTGGCGTTGAGCCTTGAGTCGCAGTTCCAAAAAAAAATATAAGAAGAGAAGAGAAGGGGTAGTCAATGGTATGCTGAAATATGCTTAGAACGATCGTCCTGTGGATGAAATCATCTAAGGAAAAGGTGAGAGGTAAGACGGAAGAAGAAACAAAGTTTGATTGTGAATGATCAATGGACTGACTTCATATATATCTCCGAGAAGTAACAAATGGAATTTCACCCCGGTGAGTTATACGGTAAAGGTCTCAGGGAGTGATTAAATTGGGGAAAAGCGAGCCAAGGGAGGGCAAGTTTGTGGATGATACGGTATAGGGAGTATAGAGCGGACATGAGCTATATCGATGAAATAACTAATATGCAAGACGATCTAGGGGTCTTAAATAGAATTGAGGAAAGGAGCATTGGGCTAAAGGCGATTCCCTTATGGTTTAATAGTTGTGGTAACAAATGGTAACCGAAGGAGACCATCAAAGAAGTAATCTTCGACTTTCCGAGGCAACGTGGCCGCCGGAGGCGTAAGAATGAGATAATACAAGATATGGGCCATAAAATCTAAGACGGTCGGAGAATCCAACATGGCAGTCGTACAACAATAAGGTAGATTTTGAGGTAGAGTTAATAGGATAAGCATATAACAGAAGAGCCGTGTTAATTCCAAGAAGATACAGCACATAAGTATTGCGGCTTGGCTCAAGCGTAAGGTGGACCATAGGGGTTCATACGAGTGATTTTATAGTGAGGAGACACAGGAGATGAGAGCAAGATTTGGACTCAAGGGGGAAAGTGAATGATGGACTGAAACGAGAAGTCAAGTGAAATAGCCACCACAAGCAAGTTACATGGATGCGAAGTTCCAATGTCGCATAACAATTTAAGGAGCATTGTAAAGTGAAATCCTTAAAGGCAGAGTGCGTGACTCAGAATTTGGCAATGCCTTCACTAACGGAAAGATGCGACGCTAACAATAAGAGGGGGACGAAATGAAAATGAACTATTTAAAAGTGTGTAAATACTGGATGGTAGCAACTTGCATTTAGAAGGAAAGGATGTGTATGATCATTTAGAAGAGAAAGTTTATGGATTATGCTAGAATTTGAAGCTTAAAGTAGTCAAACACAAAGAAATTTTGTACCTCACTCTCGTCTTCAATGGGGTCTGCTCTTTCTTTTTTGGGAGAGTATGCCAATATGATCTTAATGAGGTGCGGGGCTTTGCATCTGACATTCGTTGGGCTTCTCTCTTCTGGAGCCTGCGCCCCGGCCTTTTTGTGCAATAAACCCCTCCGGCCGAAGACTAGTGGTAGGTGGTCCTGCGGAGCTTTCGAAAAAGGGTAGCCTTGTGTGTAAGCACAGCAATTAAACCGCATAGCGCAGTAACTGCAGTAAGATAGATTTGGGAGAGAAAACGGAAGCGAGCAGTGGGGATAAAGAGGAAATAAGGAGTAAACTTGTATAAGACAATTTCGTGGTACTAGTAAAGGATGAGGAGGAGTCTAGAGCTGAAACAGGCGTGGCAACTGTAAAGGATCACCTGAGCTACCTATGAAAATTTGTCAAAATGCTTGATTCTCTATCAGTGTCTGAAGATCGATACATTTCGAAAAGATTTGGGGAAGACGGGCCATTCTAGTAAACCTCCATTTTGGAATAAATGAACGGATATAGCTCGTTTTCTAACTTCCTAAGGTATGTTAAGGACACGCACGTTAAGCCTTCAAGAAAGATGAAAAGATCTGTGAGATGGCTTAGAATTGATATATCGGTAGTCATATAAAGCTTGCAAGAACGATAGAGTATTAAATCATTGGAGTGCGGGAATTTCATTCCAAAAAGATTTAAGGAAGATTATTGAGAGAATTTATGAGAATTTGTTGTTGCCCTCTCAAATGGTTTTAAGGTAGTGAAGGAAGAACTGATGTAAGCTTGATGAAGATATTAAGAAAGAATGTGGAAGTAGAAGAGATGCATTGGAAAGCGAAAGAGGGTATGAAGCCCAAGTATACACATTTATCTCCACTCCCCGAGGGGGTTCAAGATAAGACGCCATTGCCCCCAGGTATGCAATGCAATACTTTACTTTTAATGCTTTTGGTCGTGTGTGGCCATATGGTCTGTTGTGATATCGTAGCCTGGAGTGGCAGTGTTATTTTGGGCTGGTGTAACAGGATGGTAGTACCATGTTACAGGGGAAACTCTGGCGAAATTTTTATAGAATTCCCGAAAACTTAACATTCGAGGACGAATGTTCTAAAAGGGGGGAAGAATGTTACACCTCGAAAAATTTCATGCTGATGTACAGTGAATAGACTAATGAAGGGTACGAAGTATACAATGTTTCAATAAGCAAGGTATAGCATTTGATGATCTTAATTGAAATTTCAAAGACATTCGAGGTAAGAGAAAAAAATTTGCCAAGAAAGGCAAGGTATACGCTATGTATCGGAAGAGACTTATGAGTAACAAGTTAATGGTGACTTAATGATGTCTGGGAGAAGAGTTATAACATCCCTTAAATTGTTAATTAGGTGTTAAACAAGTGTTAAGAAGGTTCCATAAGGATTGGAGATCAAACGAGACGACGAGAACGAATTTCGGAAAGCTAGGCATTATACGGTCCAACATATGGACCGTATAAAACATACTGGCCGTATGTTAGGCCGTATGTTCTGCCCAGAATGGGGACTTTCACTGGACCAAATATACGGTCAGACATACGGTCCATATAAAAGATACGGACTGTATGTTAGTCCGTGAAACCGAATCGGGACAGATTTAAGTTAATAAAAAGGGGACCCAAGCTCATTTAATTTCATTTCATTTTCACTCTCCTTCTCTCAAGAACTCTCTAGAATATTCTCCACATCTCTTCCACAAGAATTCAAGAGAAATAAATGATCAACTTCATCAAACCAAGAGAATTAAGTGCAAGAAACTCACTAGAGTTCATCCAAGGCAAGAAATCTCATTGGAAGTGAAACTAGGGTTTTGCTCAAGTGAAGTGTTTCCACCAAAAGCTCATTCCCACACTATATAAGGTAAGTTTTATGATCATTCCATATTATTTAAGGTATTGAGAGGTTGAAAGACTTGGATTATGAAAGGAGATAGAAAATGGGTTACAAAGATGAGAATAATGATATTTTTGAGTAGTAGCTTGGAATGAGTCATAATTCTTGATGTGTTGTGAGTATAATTATGTTATAAATGGTATTAAGAACACGGGATAAACAATATATATGAGTGAATGTAATAGTGCACTATGACCATGATTATGGGTGATTTGAAGTGAGATTGGGAAATGTGGATAATGTAGGTGAATGGAGATTATTGCTTATGATATTGTGAATGTTATTATAGATGTTTGGAAGTTGATATATGATATGGAGAAAGTTGTATAAACAAAGGAAATGCTGCCCAATTTTCTCTAGCTTTAATCAAGTATGCTTAAGCTATCGATTATCTAATGTTAGTACAAAACTCCCTTGAAGGTAGAAACGAGAACATTGGAGAAGAACGTTCAAGCAATAGAATAGCTAAACGAAAAGGTATGTAAGGCTAGTCCCTTCTTTTCTAAGGCATGATTCCTATAACATAATTTCATATATCATCCCATGACCTTCTTACATTCCGGGAACTATGAGTTTATGGTTATAAAGAGCTCCTTATGAAATAGAGATGAGATATGATGATGATAAAGATGCTATGAAGAGTTCGATATTCTTATTCTTATGATCTAATGAATGTTGCTTCTTGTTGTTAGTCTCACCTCATGTTTTTAGTTCCTTCAAAGTGAGACATGATGATTATGATTATTCCATAACCTAATCGGAGGTCCCCGACCTTACGTCACTCCGATAGATTGATAGCATTTATTTGAGCTCTTATGAATGCATTGGCTTATGTATAGGTAAAATTGCACTGTGTCCATCTGGTGCGGGCAGCACCGCCAAGGCGGGTGGCTTATAGATGATTACATCGTGTCTATATGGCACGGGCAGCACCACTAGCGGGCGGCGTGAGATGAATATCCCGGACGCGGGCTAGTAATGACATGTGATTCAGACAGTTTATGTATGATATAATTTAAAAGGTAAAAGTGCGCATGCATGATTCAGCCCCAAGAGGCAAGCAGTTTCAGTTATCCTTTCTTCTTATGCTTTCTATGTTTCATTATTATGTTACCATACATGCTTTACATACTCAGTACATTTTTTGTACTGACGTCCTTTTCTTTTTTTTGGACGCTGTGTTCATTCCCACAGGTAGACAGGGAGGCGGTCCAGATTTCTAGGAGCTATTCAGCAGATTTACAGTAGCACTCCACTATTCCGGAGGTGCCATCTTAATACATTGTTTTTGTGTATATATTTGGGCATGACGGGATCCTGTCCCGTCCTTCTGTCTCAGCACTCTAGTAGAGACTCGTAGATACGGATGTGTGGGTAGTTGTTGCCTTATGGGTATACCAGTCTATATTTTTGTACATCATTTTGTAGTCGTAAGGACTTATATATATGTATGTACGTGTTGCCTCCGAGACTCTGTGTGTTCAGGTGGGGTATGATGATTACATTTTGATAGCCGAGGGGCTTATGTATATGAACGTAGATATGTTCTCAGAAGTGGAAATGGTTTTCCTATGATTATGAGCATGAGATTAATGAATGAACGCAGGATGAGTACGATGAGTAATAGAATGAGTGGTGCTCGGTGATTAGCCCCGGGTACCCATCATGGCCCCTATTCGGGTTGTGACAGTCATCATGAGTATCACGAGACTAGCCGAGTGTTACCACAGAAAGTTGTTGGGGTTCTTTAAGTTGATGATGTTGTAGCTATTCGAGCTGATATAAGTACTCTTACTAATGTTATGTTGAGGGCGTTTCCTCAAGCTCAGCAGATTCAACCAGTTCAACGTATTCAGCAGGCAGCATGTATAAGTTGTGGTGAGCCTCATGATTATAGAAATTGCCCATTGAATCCAGAGTCTATCTATTTTGTGGGGCAGCAGAACCGTGGTATTGGAAATCGGGGAAACTATTATGGAAATAATTATAACACTCCATTTGGAGAAGGGACTTCCACAAGCCGAACAATTATCAACAACCTCATGCTCGACCCAAACTAGCAATTTGGAAGAGATGATGAAGCGTACTCATAGCTCAAAATCAAGTAACGCGGCGAGCGAGAATCGTAAAGTTCAGAGTGAGATACAGAAATCTATTCATGAGCTTGAGCGTCAGATGGGGCAGATGGGGCAGATGGCCCTTATGCAGAATGCCAAACCACCGGGTGCTCTTCCTAGTGATACTGAGAAGAATCCAAAGGAATGCAAGGCAGTCACCTTGAGGAATGGCAGAGAACTTGAAGAAGTGCCTCCGAAAAAGAAGAACATAGCAGAAGCAGAACTTATCCCTGCTAAGCGAGCTGAACCAAAGTAGACAGTCGCATAACAACACGTAGAGGAAGTGGTTCGACCACCCTCTCCCTTTCCATAGCTACTTCAGAAACAGAAAGCAGATTCGGCTTACAAGAAATTTCTTGAACTCTTAAAACAGGTACACATCAACATACCTTTGGTGGAGCTTTTGCAAGAAGTTCCAAAATATTCTAAGTATATCAAAGATGTGGTTGCGAACAAAAGGCGTTGGACAGAGTTTGAGACTGTTTGTTACACCTCGAAAAAATTTCCACGTCATGTGCATTGTGAGTAAACTAACATAAGCTCGAAGAGGTCATGAAACCCTTATAAGGTTAATTAATACTTTTACCAAGTGTTAAGCAAGCGCCTAAGGGTTCCGGGATCGAGCAAATCGAAGAAAATAAGTTTGTCGAAAATTTGGAAAAAAGTTGACAAAATTTTGGGTCAATTTTGGAGGGGTATATCTCCTAGTATATTGGGAGTTTTAAGGTGTTTCAAATGCCTAAAATGAAGTTCGTCGAGTCTAGTTTCCAACGCAACAAATCACTCGTCGATATGATATCGGAGTAGAGAATTATGGACGTTAAAGTTAGGTCGAGCGAAGAGAAAACGCACGCTACAAGTAGGCTGCGCTGCTACTGATTCGCTTCTGATAACACCGACTTTACCCACCTATAAAAGGGTCAAGACCCCATTTTTCTGCACCAAAAACAGATCCTAAAGCCCAGCACACATATAGGGGCAAATATGTCATAAAAAGCGAGGGTTTGAAGTGATTTTTGGCTAATCAAGGCTCGAGTAACGCATAGTTACGGTTATAGAATTGTTTTGCGGTGGATTTTGGGCTTGGATTCAAGGTAGCTATTGAAGATATTCTTTGTTCTAACAAGAATAAGATATGAATCTCTCCTTTTTAATGTTACTTTTGGTTTATTCACGAAGATAGAGTGATTAAGGGGTTGTATAATAAAGTTGTGGGTTGAGAAATTGGATAAACATCGTGTGGGATGTTTTATGGAATATTTTGATATTGATGATGGTGTTGATGATGTTAGTATTGTTGTTGTTGTTGGTTGTTGGTATTGCGATTTCGGGCTAGGGATATAAACAGGGGAGATGCTGCCAAAATTTCGACAGATTCTAGAAAGAGTTAGTTTGAGGGCTTAAGACAGGCCTGTGAAGATGAGTCTAACAATAGTATAAATTTTTTTGAATATAGATTTGCGAGCTTGGGAGGCCAAGCGTTGAGTAGTTAAAGCTAAGACGACCAAAAAGGTATGTTAAGGCTTTCCCTTTCTTTCTTTTTGGCACGATCCTATGATATCAGCAGACAATGAGTACTTGAGTCTCCATATTACTCTACTCTTGGAAGTATTAGGAGTATACCTGTTCTTGATGACCCTGTACCCCTTTGCTATAATTGTTCCTTATGTTCATGGGTCCTGAGTTTGTATTATGATAATGTTAGTCCACATTTATACATTGTATGCATTTACATATATGCATATTGACCCGTGACTAGAAGGCGTTATATGCGCGTATATATATATATATATATATATGGGGTGTGGGAAAAGAGCGAGGCGTTATATATGCATTACCACCTGATCAGCTGGTGCACAGTGATGATGATTATGATGCCCGAAGGGGCCAGTATGCTATTATACCCGAAGGGGCCATTATTCTATTATGCCCGAAGGGGCCTGTTTGATGATGGGCTATGGATCGGGCCGTACGTTCCTCGGCACTATGACCTCTGCATTTCATACGCCCTAAGAGACATTTTCAGTAAGCAGAGGCATTCATACAGTTATGTTCAGATTGTCAGACATATAGATGCATTCATATAGATATGTTCGGACAACGTGACATACGGATGTATTGACGATCGTTTAGTTTATGATCTTCAGATTTTCTTCATGACTCCTATGTGTATGTTACTCTTCTGCCTTACATACTCAGTACATTATCCGTACTGACTCCCCTATTGTTCGGGGGGCTGCGTTCATGCCCACAGGTTCAGATAGCCAGGAAGACAGATCGCCTCCTTAGGCTACTTCTTCAGCTGGATAGCGGAGCACTCCTCTCTTACCAGAGTCGCCTTCTAGACCGGGTATATGTTTTGATGTATATGGGTAGGGCAGGGGCTCTGTCCTATCCACAGCATGTCCAGTATGTCAGTAGAGGCTCATAGACGCTTATATTCGACAAACGGTGGCCCGCTCAAAGACATGTTTGGTTACATAGTTTTATCGGGTAGCCTTGTCGGCTTGTACCCCGGTTCAGTTTAGTGATATATACGTTCAGTGGCATCTAGGAGGTCAGCTTCTGGGTATCCATCATAGTCCTTCGGTTGGGCTGTGACAAAAGTGGTATCAGAGCAGTTCTGTCACGACCCAACCCCGTAGGCCGAGACTGATGCCCGAGCTGAGCACCCGAACATATCTAACCAACGTAACTTCCAGACATGACGAACATGTTCAAATATTTATAACAAAGACCGACAAGGCCAAATTTCAAACTCAGAAAATTTCCAGAAAATTTCGGCAGAGTTTCCTTTGTTTTATGGACTAACCCAAAATAACCCCCGCGCGTAAAATACCAACAAAGGCCGCACAGACGGAATATCGTATGCATATGCGGGACCTACCGCCGCCAACAAAATATCATATACATATGCGGACCGGCCGCCGCGGCGAAAGGAATCGCCCCTATACAATGTATACAAACACGACCATACGAAAGTAGGCACGACCCACATACTATGTCCACGGACCTCTAGACAAAAGGACGTAATCATATGACGGACAGGCCCCGCCGTACCCAAATAGATCAAACATACATAAGAGTGTACGTAACGAATTATATACCAAAAAGTAAGCCCTAGAATCAAATGGAACAGTCCAAGATAAGCGAGAAATGTGGCCCTGCGGGGAGGAACAC